>NW_009612783.1:2868-4984 GCF_000690535.1 Cariama cristata | reverse complement strand
CCCTCGCTGCTAGTCGGATTTTTTCCCCTACAGACACGCATCCTGAAATCGCTTTTTATCACTGGGAAAAGCAGCAACACATACACTTCCCTAACCGAGCGGCTTACGGCCAGGGAGCGATGTGGCAATGACTAGCGGGCCAGGAGGGAGGAGGGCCCGGCTACACCCCCCTCGGTTGCGATGCCATTGGGGTCCCTCCAACCGCACGCCCGGGAAGGAGGGGTCCTCGCCTCCCACTTCTCCGACCATCCTAAAAGCCAGCCCACCCACAGCCCTGGGGAGGGCCTTCGAGAACCCCGACCGCTGCTTCCCCCAGGTACTGCCTCCCAACACCCTGCTCCTGCTAAGCCAAAAACTGAGGCGTGCTGCTGGTGGGGCGAGGACGAGGAGAAGCAATGGGCTGCAGGGAATAACAACCTCGAAGCTTCAGCCTGCCTGTTGCACTGGCTGCTCCACTGAAGGAGGGACCCGCGTCCGCGTGGGGATGCTCCACGCCGTGCTGTGGGAACAACCCACTGAGGGAGCCTCTGCCCGCAGCAACCCCCCCTGCGCTCCCTGCTCTGCTTCCCCCAAGCCCCACCGCTGTCCTCGGCCATCCCCAGCACAAGCCACGTGTGGACCTGGGCACCTGAAGTCTTTGCTCTTTCATAAAATACGAAAGGGGGAAGCTCAACAGGACAGTGCCCGCACACTGGGGAACCTGAGCTGCAAAAATAATTCGGCATAGCTTACGGATCTCTTCAGCAAAGCTCTTAACCAATCCATCGCTCTCCAAAAACCAAAGTAACTAACAATCCTCCAGAAGACAGACAGCCTAGAAAATATCACGGTCAATCGTGAGAAGGATTTCTGTATCAGGGCAGAAAAATCAGTCTGTACTAATTCCTGACTCTGGCAAACTTCTAACGAAGTCAACAGGACTGCTGCATCCCCGCGTACTAGCGGGGTTAAACGCTGTGCTCTCGGGAATTAGCTGATTGCTTTTTTTTTTTAAGGAAACTTTTAAGCTCTAGCACTGTCTATTTTATACCCAACAAGACGTCAGGCATTTCACACCGATCAGTGAACCCCCCTAGACTTCCAACTGAGACCAACAACCAACCAAGAAGAGCCAGACACAGGACATGGGACTCTCTACAGTCCTCCTCTGTCCTACTGTGCTCTTGGCCAGCTCCAACTCTTACTTAATCTCTCCATTAGGAAAGGTAACAAACCTTACTGACATCCCTTTAAGCCTCTCTGCCATGTGAGCGTTTAGGATCAGCTCAGCCTGGCAAGCTCAGCCCGCCGGCTTTTCCCGCAGAGAGGACCCCTGACCATCACCGCTGCATCGGCCGCGCTCCCTCCCTCACTCCACGGGACTGACGGACGCTCCGGCCTGCGCGACAGCCACCACGGCTTTCTACTCCCATTTTTCTCTTCAACCTATTCCATCTGCCCACTCATCCTCCCCTCTTTTGGTGGTCCTCGCTCCCCCTTTTCCATCGATTTCAACACCGCATCCCCTGTCAAACAGGAGACCCTGGCCAGCAGCATCTCCAACCGCATCGCGTAGCTAGAGCACGGGGGAACCCATGGTACGAATTTAGAGGTGGTAAAATCAAGTCCGAGGGCATAGCGGTCACTAACGAAATGAAAAACCTGTGTGAGAAGAATGGATGAGAAATGGAAAGAACAGCAAGTAAAATACTGAGGCAGAGGAGGTCACTAATCAAAACATACCAAAGAGTGTAAGGGACCTTCATAATTGGGAGATGATGACGCTTGACCTCCATTTCTAGACCAAACAGCTGTGCCTGCTAATAGTAAAATTGGAATTACCATTAGAACTATGCAAACAAAAATGTCTTTCAAACTTTTTGGACAGTTTTGTAGACATGTAAATGCCGTATTCCAGATAGACTATAGAGCAGACATATGGAGAACTTCCAAAATACACACGGATGGAAAAAAAAAACCAAAAACCAAAAAAAAAAGGTATTTTGTAGCAAAGCACGTAGATGCAGGCCACAAAGTTCCCCCAGGCCGCTGCTCCGCATAGAGGGCTGCATTCATTCGGCAGCTGGAGCTGCGAGAGGCTCCAGGAGAAGGAAACGTCTCGGTGGTGGAAGGAGAA
>NW_009612783.1:1559-2778 GCF_000690535.1 Cariama cristata | reverse complement strand
CCACCGTGCCACCGTTTACCACATCCCCCCATCAAATTTACAAAAGTTTTTATAAAAAAAAAAAAAAAAAGTCAGTAAAAGCACTGCACACAACATTCACGTAGACGCTGATAAGGTTTGCACTCTCTTCGGGCAGATTATTTGGTTTGGCCGGGTAAGACCGCCAAAGGTCTGACCGAAAACCTTCTGGTTTGTATCTGCTGCTCTAAATCTGTTCCTGCTGCTGCGGGAAGAAAAGGGCTCCTGGTCGCCAGCAGCATTTTCTAAGGAAAAATTTGCCCTTGTGAAAGAGGCAAAGCAAACATGGGGAAAAGAAGTTTTTCCGAGTATTTTCCCAACAGCTTTTATATATATTTATATATAGCACAACGCTTAAGACAATTTACAATGCGCTTTTGAAGAAGTGATCTTCTGAATGGTCTCATAAAACGGAGTTAAGAATTTGAGATGGCAGTATTAGGATTTTAATCTTAATGCCTACAGTGAGTGGCATTTGTCTGGACCGAGATAGGCCAGGGTGGAACTCATGGCAATTTGTTTCAGGCTCTCACACTTCAGATTTTTTTTTTTTTCTCATAAAAGTCAAAATTATGTCAGTTCTAATTAAAACTTCAATCTTCCCTTTTCTGGTCCCCATGGAGCTTTCAGTTGAGGTTTTGCTACAGCACTGAACGGAGCAATGAACAGCAATCTCTACTTTCGAAATCATTTTTAACTAGCCCTCGATATCTTTGAGGGAAAGTGTTTTGCGTGCTAAACACTTCCAGCTCTTATTTAAATGCACTTAGACTCCTTATTTTTATTTATTCTGACACTCGGTTCTCCCTATTTACCCAGCAGAGCCTGCGGAAAGCAAGGCAGCCCAAATTAGCACGGGATTTTTCTCTTTGGCTCAGCCCCTTCCATCGGGAAGGAGGGCAGCGCCTCGCTAGGAGAAACGCAGCCCCGGTGCCAGAGGTGCAACCCCTCGGGGGTGATGCCAAGGCAAAATAAGGGCAGAAAGTCATTTTCTGAGGTGTGAGACCCCGCGGCCCCGAGCTATGACAGGCCAGGTGGTCCCTCTGTCCCCTGCTAGGGGTGGCTCTGTGGGGCCATGCGTTGACTGGGTTTCACCGCGACGTTAGGTGCTCCTTCACCGCAGGTGAGCGTGACGGAGGTGGACGGGGGCTCCTCCTGGAGCTGGGCCTGCGGAGGCTGCCCGCCTGCACAAGACCCCCTC
>NW_009612783.1:0-1499 GCF_000690535.1 Cariama cristata | reverse complement strand
ACCGCTCAAAAGGACCAGGAGCTCCCTCCACCTCCGTCCTGCTACTCGTGCCCCATGAGCAGGAGGGATGGATCACACCTCTCGCCAGCACTGCCCCACGGAAACACGGCAGCCGTGGCTGCCTTTTAGGATTCCCGGTGAGGTTACCAGGATCCAAGGCGCATGCCCAAAGAGGAGGAGACCGGGGTCTTTGGCTACTTGTGATACAGACCTCATCTCAAAGAGGGGATGGAAAGGCAAGGGGCCTTCTCCAAGTCAGCGTGTGCTGCGTGGGAGGAGAAGTCTAACGCTGTAGCTGAAAGGTCTCAAGGTTTAAGAAATCTGAATTACATTCAGGTAAACATTTAAAACACCTGATGCTCATGAGAACTACCCTGGGCCTCTGGATCTTTGCAGTTCAGGCTTTTATTAGTAAAGTGGGTTTAGTTAAAATAAGCAATTCTTGTCAACAAAGTATAAAAGGAATCAACTGGATTCACAGGGGCTCAGTTTGTCCAGAAATACATTTTCTGGATCAAACAGGCGTTTGCTTCAGCCCCGGGAGGGGACGGGGGAATATACAAGGAGATGTACCTGGCACGGCCACCCCGGAGCAAGGCTGCCGCGAGGGCTCGGGTGTTCCGGCACGGGGGCATGGCCACGGCACGGGGACAGGCTCTGCCCAGGGCAGAAATCATCTGTCGCAAGACCCCGAGGGCACTGCAGGAAGCCGCAATAAGGATGCATACCACCCTGGCTTTTCTAGAAATGCATCTGCCTGAGAGCTGCAACGACCTTCTCTCTGCACCGGCAACACAGGGTGCGGGACACCTCTCCGCTCATCTCGGCGGGACCTGTGCGTGCTGCACGGCCACACCGGCACCGCCTGGCGCTGCCGGCTGGATGCACATCTCACCCCCGGCACCGGAGGAGCTCATTTAGGCATCTCCTACCAAAAATACGTTGAAATGTTCAGTAAAATAGAATCGTAACAACAATACCTGAGAGAGAAGGGGGAGAACCAACAGGAGTTGAAGGATTTGATGAAAAGCTGTTGTTGGTGTGATCTGGAGAATAGATCTTTAAAAGATGATACAGAATTAATCTAAAGCCATCACAAACTGATGCAGAAAGAAAAATGGAATTCTTATGCATTCAGTTCATTTAAATGAAAGCAGGACAGGTTAAAAAGCCTCTTATTCAAATATTAATATTTTTATAAAGACAAAACTGTATTAGATGCAGGAAGGCAGACAACAGACCCCTTTTGATGGGAACAGACACTAGCCAATTAAGCAATGGTTTCTGATCGTCACACGGACCTGCTACGGTAGGTAGACACATTTGCATTGCATAGACTACTTTACGAATGAGTGTCATTGAACAAGGCCTTACAGCACGCCTGAAAACTGCTTTTTCGGTATGCTGAAATCCCTTAACGGCCAAAACAAAGCAAAGGGAGCGGAGCACGTGAAACCCCGGCACAGCGGGTAATCCGCAGCAGCAAACTCCCAACTACT
>NW_009612782.1:0-4071 GCF_000690535.1 Cariama cristata | reverse complement strand
TGAATCTCATCAGGGCCCATACACTTATGTAAGTCTAATTTGCACAGCAAATCACTGACCATTTCCTCCTGGATTATGGGGGCTTCACTCAGCTCCCTGTCCTTAAATTCTGGATCTAGAGGTTGGGCATCCTGAGGACAACTGGTCTTGGTACTGAAAACTGAGGCAAAGAAGGCATTGAGCACTTCTGCTTTTTCCTCATCCCCTGTCACTACACTATCCTCTGCATTCAGCAAATGATGGAGACTCTCCCTGACCCTCCTTTTTCTGCCAATGTATTTATAGAAACTTTTTTTATTATCTTTAACTGCAGTGGCCAAATCAAGTTATAATTGAGCCTTGGCCCTTCTAATCCTCTCTCTACATGACCTCACAACATCCCTATATTCCTCCCAAGTTACCTGACCTCTCTTCCAGAGATGATGTATCCTCTTTTTATCCCTAAGCTCCAGCCTAAGTTCTCTGTTTAACCACGCTGGTATTTTTCCCTGATGACTTGTCTTTCTACACACGGGGACAGCCTGTTCCTGAATATTGAGCAATTCCTTTCTAAAGCATATCCAGCCTTCCTGGACTCCTTTGTCCTTCAGGACTGTCTCCCAAGGGACTCTGGCAATTAATCTCCTGAACAGGCTAAAGTCTGCCTGCTGGAAGTCCAAGGTGGAAGTTCTGCAGGTGGCCCTCCTTACTTCACCCAGTATTGAAAACTCTAACATTTCTTTAGAGCTCAAATGAAGGCCAATGATTAGGAGCTGATAACTATTGGGAAGCCAGTTTTGCAAGTGAAGGTAACATAAATGCAGATTTTTGGAAGGAAAAAAAGCAGCACCGTGCCTACCTATCTTGCCAAGTTTCTATAAACCTTAACCTTTGTGTTTTATACAAACCACTGATTTCCAAAAGCACAACTACATTTATCTGCTGTCATTCACCCTGCTCCTTCCTTTGTCTCTCAGTAGACTATGCATATTTTCATGAGGGTAGATTTCTTGTATCTATGCCCATGCTTCATTCATCTCTATACACATGAGCTGGGGTGACATAACAGCTATATAGGCAAACTGGATCTCAGTTACATACATGAAAACCCAAACCTTACTTCTCTGGCTTCAATGGAGTTATATACCAAATTGCTTCAGCATCACAGTACGAATTTAGTGCTAAAGAAACCACAGCAAAACATTGATATTTTGCTCCAAATTTATTTTTAATTTTTTTCCATATCCCAGTTGGCATTTCCTCATTAGAAATGCCAAATAATTGCTCAGACATTTGCTTGTCTCATTCCTTTTGGTATGAAACTTCTGCATTGACTTATTTTGAGTAAAGATAAGTCTTGAAAAGCTTCAATTTTTTCAATCTGAAGCCCCAAATCATTAGCTGAAAGTTTATTTCAAGTTCCAGTTCATACAGCTTCAAGACGTACTTGGTCAGTCTGACTTGTAATTACCCTAGTGAGGGAATTAAATATTGCAGGGCTTATATACCCCTTTTTTGTTAGTTAGTTCCCGAATCCTGTCGGAGTGAGAGTTGGGTCCCGAGTAACGACGTAGCCTCAATATGAGTATGGTCGTTCTCCTTTTATTTAAGTTTTTACAGCATATTTACAGACAAGCAGAAAGCCATGCACTAAGCCACACATCTATGATTGTTTTACAACTTATGTCCATGTGTATCGAGTTATTCTTAATTGGTACACGTCTCGTGTCCACGCGTATCGGATTATTTTTAATTGGTACACGTCTCGTGTCCACGCGGCATGAAGTAACACTGTTCACTCCCCTGCTCACGGAGATAGCTCCTCTTTTGTTCTGCTGCTTCTGCTTCTTAGGGGATTCAAGGAGAGTTCACGGTTACTTTCAGGCCTGCAGCTAAGGCTTTTATTCGCGGCCCGTTGCAAGGGCTGGATTGTTCATCGCAATCAGGTTATGTCCCTTCTCATTCAGCCACTCTTCCACAGAATCCCAAATGTTCATGTGATTTTGAAGTTTATATTTACTGTATTTTAAACTCAGATGGAACCAGTTAGATCACACATTCTAGCTTTCTGTCTAACGCCAGTCACATCAAAGGTTAGACTTTAATTTGCTGCACCTTGTCCTCTCAGTTCATAGATACCATTACAAAACTTTCAAATATGAAGAATTGACCACAAATATTAGGAAGCTGCTTCAGTGGTTATTCAGGTTTCTTGTTAAAAATGTGCCATTTACTTCCTGATTGAACTTGATTAATCTCAACCCCCATTCATTTAATCTTCCTGTGGCTTTGCAGGCTTTTTAAAAGAGCCCTCCTTATTAGACTGCTTATCTGTTTAGGAGGACTTGAGGGGGCCTCAGATTTCTATTTCATTTTGTTCTGTATGTAGCACTTTTGTTGTTTAGGTGATCACTGCTTCCACATTTCAGTCTTATTAGAGTTTGTTACCTGACAAATTTTAGTTTCAACATTATGTCCTTTCTCTTTTAGATGCAGTCACAATGTGTTTGTTAATTAGTTTTCAAATTAAAAAAAAAAACTTCAGAGTAACTTGCTTACAAAATAGATTAATTAGATCATAATCTCCAGAGGAATTTTCCCTCCTATGATAGCTAAGCATATTCACTTCCAACCCTTCATAATCCAGTGCATGTACTTACGCAAATGGACAGATAACAGGAGTCAGCACTGGTTGCACCAAAAAGGTAACTGGAATCAGAGTTTCTCTTGTCACTCCCAAAGCCTGAGGCTGTTCTATTTCAACTTGTGGACCATTACAGTATCAAGTATTTTATGATTTTAAATGTTATACAGTGAAAGAGAAGTTGTCTTGGGTATATGTGCCTTCACTACTTACAGTTTTGCATTATAGAGAATATGATCCTGGCAGTGGTAAGCAGAATGTGTGTACCAGACTGCGACTCTCCCAAGACCTAGGGACATTGCATTTCTGGGTCCAGATGGGGCACAGGAGGGAGGCATAAACCAGCTGCTCAGACTGGGAATGCCCATAGGCAAAACATCAGGTTCCTCTCTTTAGAAGTCAGCAGGATGGTGATGAAGGACTTTAGGTAGCTCCAAAACTAGGTACTAGCCATGGAATCCAGTCAGGCTGTGGTTTTCAGCACCACTGTGCCCCACAATTTCTGCTGTCAATATCTACCTCTTTTACCGGATCTTTTACAGTGTCACAATGGGAAAAAGCACACATCCCATGCAAGCCAGTAATGTCACCACACAGCATAAAAGGAATAAATTATTCCGGATTAGAGGCGAATTAACTGTCTGTGCATGAATCAATATACTGGCTCACCTGAAATGAACACAGCTAATCCTGTGGTTAGGGTTATGCTACCATTGCCAGCATTATATAAGCACAGGCTTTTTGCAGCGTGGCACAAGAAAAGCAAGTGCAGCGGCAGAGAGACTAGTGAGACAGTCCTTGAAGAATCTGTGATCCAAAATCCAGGCACCAGGACGGGCTCCCAGAAGAGGCGTGCTGCGTATATAGCTGTTCTCATTACCTTAGTGTTATTCAAATCTCACAGTGTCCCACAGGCAATCTCCAGAGGAGGACCTGGGGGCTGGGGGATGTAGCGAGAGCGAGTGGAGGAAGGGGCTTGGAAAGAGAGAACATATTCTCCAGTGCAGGGCAGTGGCTTTTATCAAGACCACGTACCACCATAGACAAGGGCGACACTGAACTACCCCCTTCTACCCTCCGTTGGGCAGGTTCAGCTAAAGAAAGAGGCATTAAAGTGGCCCTGACTTCATTTTTATTGTCAGTTCTCAAATTTCCTTTCCAAAGGCAGGTAATGTAAGTCACAGGACTGACAGCAAAGGTCTGAAGATGTGTTCTTCGGACCACTCACAGCAGGCATGTAAGAGGAGTGGGGATGAGGCAAGCCCAGGGCTCCCCTCCCCGTCTTCTCCCTGCCTCTGCTGGGAAGGGGCCGAGGGAGCCAGCCGTGCTCCTCCGCACCCCTTACCTCTGCCTACTGATACCATCAACCTCTCATATACCTCCCACAGAAAGTCCAAAAGTCCAAACAGTGGAAATACTACTCTAAGTTTCCTCAGTGCTTTCTGTCC
>NW_009612781.1:0-8376 GCF_000690535.1 Cariama cristata | reverse complement strand
AACTACACCACTCAGCTTGGCATCATCTGTAAACTTGCTGGGGGTGCACTTGATCCTACTGTCTATATCATTGAGGAGGATATTAAACAGCACCGGTCCCAGCACAGACCCCTGAGGGACACCACTCATCACTGATCTCCATCTGGACATTGAGCCATTGACCACAACTCTCTGGATGCGACCAGCCAGCCACTGCTTTGTCCACCGAACAGTCCACCTATCAAATCCCTCTCTCTCCAATTTAGAGAGAAGGATGTTGTGGGAGATTGTGTCAAAGACCTTACAGAAGTCCAGATAGATGACACCTGTAGCTCTTCCCTTGTCCACTGGTGTAGTCACTCCATCACAGAAGGCCACCAGCTTGGTCAGGCAGGACTTGCCCTTGGTGAAGCCAGGTTATGGAGCAGTTAATTGGATTTGAATATGATTCCCTTTATTTTAAGCCTGTTGTAATAATTTTTAAGAAACTAAGTATAGGCAAAACCTGAAATATAAATAAGCACGACATCATTATTTTATGCTTTTAATGTTTCCAGTGTGGTATTTTTCTGTGTTGCAGGAGACGGAGTTAAAGAAATCTTCAAATAGTTATTCAGACTGCACTTTATGTATATCCACAAGCAGTTTAGACCTATCTCAGGTTTATTTGACTTCCAGAATTATGTGGTTACAATTTTCAGCCAGTTGCTATTGGCCGGTGGATGGTTTGCTGCGATATTTGTCATGTTCTGTTCCTGACTGGAACTCTGTTACTCAGTTATTGTTTGACAGGGAACTCACAGAGGACTTCTGGTTTCTGTTTGGATTCTTATAACTGGTAGAAGCAGATTTTCACTGCAGAGAGTTAGGTTTATAGGTTTTGCCTTAATTTTCCATGAATATTTTGTACTAATTACTTGGAAGTAATTCTTTTATGGTCAGTTCTGCCAGGAAATGTAGGCTAAAATGTGTGCAGAGTGCAACACAGATGAGGCACAAATACAGTCAAAGTAAATGTAATATGCCTTCCTGATCAGAGAAATATGTTTGAGATATTCTCCCAAGTCTACTAGACTTGGGAGTGTAGTCGCCACCGTAGTACAGGTGGTGAGTAAGCCCAGGTAAAGGGCAAGCTCACTTTCTAAGAGAGGCACAGCCATTTATGAGCAATAAAGGAAAAAGAAGTGGGAAGTTCAGTGTCTATTGGAACTGCCTGGAAGAGAAGTGTTACCTGGGAGCTATTCAGAGAGCTGGGCAGTGGAAAGGACAACTGAACATATCTGGGTAGAGGAGAATGAGTTGGAGAGAACTAAGATGCAGTGACTCACTTCCAGCTTCTCTACATTGGGGAACCAGCAGCAGGTGGGAGATCCTAGAAAGGGCAGGAGCAGGAGGGACAGGCTGTTAGTCAGTGAAGTTTTTTAGTGTTATGTGTGGACTCAGCAGTGTTAGGTTAACGATTAGACTTGGTGATCTTAAAGGTCTTTTCCAACCTAAATGATTCTTTGTGCACAGTGAAACAAATACACTTTCTCTGGGGTTTTAAGAACTATTCTGCAGTCCTGGAATATAAGTAGTTTCAGGTAGACTGAGCTATTTGAAGGTCTTTGGTGTTATTCTGGAAGGGCTGAGAAGGTACAGTGGAGACAGCATCACATCACACAATCCCAGCCACATATGAGTGTGCCAGCAAAGAGGGCAATAAGGAGACGTTTTTCGGAATTAGAAATATAGCTAAATTTACCTGATAATCCCTGATGTTGAAAATTAAACAAATATCTTTTGAGGATTCTTTCTTATGTATTTATATATTCTTCTGGGTTTCAGCAGGTGGAAAATACTGTGGGAAAAACCTCCCCTCTAGCAGAACTGTTGCTCCTGTTAATAACCCACTACTGAGAAAGAAGTGCAGGAACATATAGAGAATTCTTTGTGAGGGAGGATTTGTTAATTTTTAAAAGGAGAGGTGTGGGAGAAACCTCTGTTTGGATTAAAGTCATTGTGAATTTAGGCGATTCAGTGAAGCATACAGAGCTCAGTGCTGTAAGGTACTGAACCTCAGGGCTGTGATCCAAAAAAGCATTTAAATACCTGCCCGTTGTCAGGCTCCTATATAATCTTGTAACAGGAAATGGAATTTTTTGTATTCTTGAAGGTGTATTTCAGTGCTTTTTTGAAATAGGTCCTTAGTGCATTGCAAGTTTGAGCCCTTGAGAAGCAAGGACTGCCAATAAAGAAATAAGTATAAATAGACCAACTAGAAATAATATCTTGATTTATGAAGTTACAGCAAAAAAAATGGGCAGAAAAGACAGAGTTGAAGACTACAGGGTGTTGCTAACAGAAAACTTCAGTTTCTTAGTCACAAAGTATGTTGTTACAATTGAAGAAGCTAAGATTGTAAACTAGATATTAGATATCAATGTTAATCATGTTACTGAAAATCAGAGTAACAATACTGAAATCACTGTCTGATTAACTACTCAGTTTTATAATCATATACTGCAAAGTCAGAGTAATTCCATAATGCCAACTGACTCTCAATTTAGCATATTCATATAATGGTTTGAAGTATGAAATGAAATACCAGATACAACAATAGAAGGAAGGTATGTAAATCCATTTAAGAAAGTGAACATATTTCTGGAAGAGAAATAGAAGGGAAATCACTGTAGCCATGTGCTAAATATTTGGGTTGAATATAATGAAGCAGAAAAATCACTTGTGTTTTTCACTCTGAATAATGTAAGTACAAGTCCTGATGGATTGTTGTCTCTCCTCTTTGGATCTTGGTTATTCATGGGTTTCTTTAGATGGACTACAGAATTGTGACATAGCATCCTGGGATGCTGGCTAAAACAAAAGGCAAGCAGGTTGTTGAATGCTGCTGTTGTTAGATCATTATTTATTTGCTTTTGTGTTTTGCTTTGTTTTGTTTTCCCCTGTGTCTCACATAAAATATTGCAATCTTCTTAGATTCCTTTGAATCATAGAACTGCACTGTCAAAAAGGCACTAGAGTGTTCGTATTGCTCCTGCATTCTTTATAATTGTAATTATACTTGTAAATTGTAATTCTGAAAAGCAGAATACGAAGTGACTCAAAAATCTCTTTGCAACTCTGTCCCAGTAACTCAAGGTTGAGCTGTCATACCCTGAGTTTTGGTACTGGCAAAGGCAATTAAATGATGCTGGTGGTGTTTGGGTAAACTGTAGGGATAACCTAGTTTTTGCAAGATATTTAGATACTTAAACTCTTTGGACGCTTTCAGGATTTGTAGCAGACACACACTGAAGCTCCACTCTTTCATTTAGATGTTTAAACAGCTTTGAAATTTTTTGTTTTGGTCTGATCCAATGCCTCTTGAACTCTGTAGATATTTCTGTGAGCTTTAGATAGTGTCCCAAATTAGGATTGTGACATTTAGATGATGTCAGCATAGCATCATTTCACTTCACAGCTGGAGTTTTGAAATAAGGCTTCAGAAATTAAAATGCTTGTACAGATTTAGTGGCTACCACTTCATTTTCACATTCATATTCTGCTTAAGACTTCAAAGTAAAAGTGATATCTGGAGAGAATAACAGCCTAGATCCGATTTTCAGGCATGTGAAGTGCTGAGCAGTCCCTGCTGATAGGCCATCAGACCGCTCTTGGTGTCACTGCAGAGTGCCTCTTCACCGATAACTTCATAACCTGCTTTTCCCTGCCAGCTTGTGCAGTAAGAGGTGTACAACTGAGTTCTGAGCTCGCACGGAGGCAAGTCTGGGATAATAACTGACAGTAAGAAGTGTGGTTAAATCACTATAGGATAAAAAAAAAAAAAAAGCCTAAAGACTCTGTCAGTAGTGAGTGATCTCTCTGTTATTCTAGGATTAATACTCCTTTTTCTGTCCAGGGCTTCTGCACAGTTGACATCTGCAGAGCATAATATCAGTAGACTGTTCTAGGAAGGTGAATTAAGAGCTTCCAAAAGAAAATCAAAGCCCTTGGAATATTTTTATTTAAGCAAAGAGTTTGCAAATTGTATGGTAGTATTTTCCTAATACTACAAAATCTGATTTCTCATAATAAACTTCTGGGGCTGTAATAGCAAACTAGCTTATTTAAACTTGCCTGCAGTGATTTCTGGTGCAGATAATCTGTGAGCATTATGCACGTTTCGTTAGCTGGATTCTTAGGCAGGCAGTGAAGTTATTCTTGCTGTAAACATTTTTAGGAGCGAGAATTTTGAGGACCAGACCTTCAACTTGTGTACCAGCCTGGTATAGTTCTTTTGACTACAAGGAAATGCCACCAATTTATGCCAGTGGAGACTCTGAGTCATGTTTTTCTAAATAGTATCTAATCAGTATTCTGTGTAAACCAGTGCTTGCTTAATACTTTTTCTCTCTCACCTTGTATTAGGGCCCCCCCAGAGAACCGTTTCCCCCAAACAAGACCACGAAGAAAGGAAGCACGACAAAGTCTTGGACAAGGGCAGTGAAAGTGGGACATCGTGTAATGAGTTGTCCACCTCGAGCTGTGACAGCCACTCGGAAGCGAGCACCCCTCAAGAAAATGCCACCAGCACTCAGCCATCCACAGCCCACCAGCCAAATACTCTGACTTTGGATCGTCCATCTAAGAAGGCCCCAGTGCAGTGGATGCCACCACCAGACAAACGCAGGAACAGTGAACTCTTTCAAACTCTCATTAGCAAGTCCAGAGAAACAAATCTTTCTAAAAAGAAGGTATGTGAGAAGTTGAGTGTTGAGGAAGAAATGAGAAAATGTATCCAAGATTTTAAAAAAATCCACATTCCAGATTACTTTCCAGAGCGCAAACGTCCCTGGCAGTCTGAACTCTTACAGAAATATGGGTTATAGTAATCAACTCTTTCATGACATATTTCTGGGGCATTTGATGTTTATTACATTGCCACTAACTTACTCATGTCCTCCTTCTGGCCAACTCTGCCACCAGAGCTATTCCCGCTGCTTATTTCTTTCTGTGAACAGTGGATGTTGGATAGTACATGGTTTCTTTAAAAATATATATAAAAAGACAGAAACTTTAAAAGTACAGCAGGCGTCTCATCTAAACCACCTCATAATAGCAAAGAAAAAAGTGCATGGTCAAGAAAGATGGTTTTCGAACTGTAGTCAGTTGAGCTTCGTTATGGTTTTGGAACTTACTGAATAAAAATCTCAATCATCGGTTAACGCCTTGTTTTATGTCACCAATAAAAAAGACTCAGACTTGCTATGGATGAAGAGAAACAGGGTTTAAAATTCGATTGAACTGGTTTCAGAACTAATTCCCAACGTTCTTTCAATGTTAATGCAATAAAGCAAATACCTATTTTGCATGAGCACAATGTTGCAAATAAATCACACAAGAACAAGAGGTTGTCTGTTGCTTGGAGAATTATTTGTTTGATACCAAGCCTATAAACGTAAAACGTCTAAGGGATTGAATTAACTTTGTTCTGGATCTGTGATTTTTTTGTGTGTACAGTGTTCTGTATGTAAGGATGGTGTAAATATGCCTTATACTGTTTTATTATTGCACCAACAACTTTCATCTATTAGTGCTTGTCAGGATTATTTCTGTGAAATGCAAACTTATGGCAGATTGTGAAAACTGGTTTGATGGTCTGAAAGTTTCTGTTATGTTAGTCGCTCAAATTGGAAGAAAATAAAAGAGACTTTAATGTATTTATTAAAAGAACCATCTGGTAGATTTTCTTGGCTATCATTATCTCCTCTCTTTTTTTCAAAATGGAATCAAGCAAATTGTTACTTTTTATTTAATGTTTTTGTAACTACTCTGCTGGAAAAAAATACAAAACAAAAAACATGTTTCAAGAGTGGGTGAAAAATATTTAGGGTAGTGCCATTTAATTGGAACCACCACACAGACTCTCCAAGAGGAAGAGAGTTACACTAAGAAGCAGCGGGGAATGAGCTAAAAAACGGAGTGGTTTTACTAACAGAGGAAAGCAGTTCCAATTTTACAAGTTCACAAAAATCAGCTTAGAAATAGAAGATTTAAAATATCACAGCAGTGTGCTACATTTATAAATGAAAAGTTTTCTATGAATAGTCAACTCTATATGACAAACCTGTTTTCTCAGCCCAGATACTGGAGAATCAATACCTTTCTCATTGCCACACCACCAAGGCGACAACTGTGGTTCAGACAGCCATAGCTGGAATGGGTAAGGACAATTGGAGATTGCAAGAGAGCTGCTGAGTTCTTACAGACTTGAAATTATTACTGTGTGCACACACACAAACATACAGATGCACATTTAGAAGGGTTCAGCCCCATACATATTCTATAGCAGGAACTGTACAATTGTGTCAGAAGAAGTGTTTTACATCTGATGGTAATTTTAACTGGTTTAGCTGAAGTGAAGAGGACTTCTTGTATTGTAATTTCCAGGGTTATTCCTAATGCCTGTATTACTTTTCAGTCCTCTAACAGGCCACTTTAAGAAAAGACTGCATACTTTTGATAGTAGCTCAGCAACTTCATTCACTTTTTTTTTTTTTTAAATCTATCTTGAGCTGGTTACTCTCCTATTCAGTTAATCAGTTGACTCCAACACTTCATGTTTTGACAACATTTTTACAACTTGAAAGAGTATACCTGGGATAAGTCTAGTCTGAACTGATGCAGTCCAGTGTGAAATCGTTTGGCTTCTCAGCTCTGCCATCATGTTCCTTGCTTGCTTCTTTCTCTGGGGTGCGAAAGACCCATTCCTTCTTTTGAAATTTTCTTGCTTCTTAGACATGTTTAGCATTTGCTTTCTCTCTCTTTTTTTAATCTATCACTTCCTAGTATTTATCTGATGAAATCTGCAACTATTTAACCATGACTTACTAACCTCCGGTGGATACAATTTTGTTTTTACTTAGTCTAAAGTTAGACTATTATTGAGGGCTTTTGAAAACTTCACACTGAGTTTTATTCTAGCCTTTTGAATCTGTCTTCGCTGCAGTTCTAACACCTTTTGCTGTTTTCTGTTACCTTTGTTTAGGCTAAGTTTCCTTCTAGGATGATACCTGTTAGGTTCAGATAGCGTCTTGACCCTTCCTATTAAACCTTGCCATTGAGTTTGGAGTCTCAAACTCTCTGAGTTTGCCTTCCTAGTTATTCTCAGTACTCCAGGCGGTACCTGCCCGAGGTGTGCTTAGGTGATTGTTTGACCTGTTCATCCATTTTAATTTGTCCGTATACAGATGTTTTTATGAGCTTTTAAAGTTTTTTCTTTTAACATGCTACCTAAAATTTCTCAGAGCATTTTTGATTCCTTCTTGAGGAGAACAGAATATTATCTTAATACATATCTTAATACATGGGCAGCATAAGATTTATGATAACCTTAACCACTGTCCATGTGTTCACAAGGCATGTGAGTGATGTCACAGATAAACTACGTTGCTGTTACTTAGCAACCACACTGGCATCTTTAGATGAAGTGGTTTGGTTTTGGAATTGCACAGAGTACACTGTCCTCCTTCTTTCAGAGTGAAAAATTGGGATGTGTTATAGTTGGAGAGAGAGTGGGAGGAAACAACGGCTCCTGTGAATCCTTTGGGCATATTCTCTAATTCCCATCACACTTTTTATCCAGGTCAGCCAGTTACAGCTCCAACCCTACCTATATGGTTATTCATGTACAGTTTTCAGATTCCAGCCCGTAATTAGGGAGAAGGCAAGCTGAGACATTTGGTGGAACAGTGGAGCTGGTGGGTGGTTAGATGGCTAAGGTTGGTAGGAAATTCCCAGATATTACAAGAGAATTATGTATTAGAAGTACCTGGGGGGTTTGATTGCTTCCCCTTGTCTTCCATTTTTATTACTTTTCTAGTAATTACTTTATAGCTGCTTTTTCTTTTTCCGTTTCAGTCCTCCTTTCTCTTCTTTCCCTCTTCTTTCCAGCCATTCACTTTTTGTAATACACAGGAATAGTCTACCACAGGAATCTGTGCCTTTTATTGAACTTCAGTGGAGATGGTCAGTACATTAAAATTCCACACCATATGAAGTTTATGATTTTAAAACATAACTTTTTTCTGGAATGGAAAGAAAGATCAAAATACTGACATTTGTCAATCTTAAATTAAAAAAATGAATGTAAACAATAAATAAAGTTTGTATTATTCTTTCAATATTTCAATTATGATTTTTATATTAATTTCAAGTTTTACAGAGTTAGGTTTTACTGTTACTTTTATGATATATTTATCATAGAATGCTTTGGGTTGGAAGGGACCTTTAAAGGTCATGTAGTTGAACCCCCCTGCAATCAGCAAGGACATCTTTAACCAGACCAGGTTGCCCGCAGGCCAGCGCAACCTCACTTTGAATGTTTCCGGTGATGGGGCATCTACCACCTCTCTGGGC
>NW_009612780.1:0-381 GCF_000690535.1 Cariama cristata | reverse complement strand
GGCCACCAAACCCCGTCCCGGGGCCACCAACCACATCCCAACCCTGGGGCTACCGATTCCAACCCTGGGGCCACTAACCCCCACTCTGGGGTTACCATGTCCGATCTTGGGCCACCATCACCTCCACCCCTGGGGACACCAACCCCCACCCTGGGGCCACCAATTCCAACCTTGGGACCACCAACTCCAACCCTGGGGCCACCACCACCACCCCTGGGGACACCAACCCCTACCCTTGGGGCCACCGACCCTCATCTTGGGGCCACCAAACCTTCCACCCCTGTGGCCACCAATCCCAACCTTGGGGCTACAAACCACCACCTCCACCCCTGGGGCTACCAACCCTGATCCTAGGGTCACCAATTCCAACCTTGGGACCAC
>NW_009612779.1:0-9800 GCF_000690535.1 Cariama cristata | reverse complement strand
GCCGAGCCCCCCGAGGTGTGGTTTGTCATCCCTGAACGACCCTTTCTCTCTTTCAGAGGCCGTATGTTTGCCAGTACGAAGGCTGCGGTAAAGGTTTCACGAGAGATTTCCACCGCGCTCGACACCTTCTTACGCACACCGGGGAAAAGCCGTTCGAGTAGGGCAAAGTTTTTTCCTTCTTAAAATGGATGATGCTTGTCTTTATGGAAGTGGAGTTAAAACTGGTGTGCGAGTGGTGCAGAGCATGCTTGCCGGGCTTTGGTACCCTGAGTACTGCCGTGACAGCGTGCACGCAGAGTGAGATGTGGGGAATCTCCTTAGCCTAAAACCTCCTGTCTGGCAGTGATCCATAATAGATGCTTAAAGGAATGGGCAGATCTCTCCCTGGAATACAAAATTAAAAGAGGGAAGGGCAGTTATCTCCTACTACTAAGCCCTTAACAGCTGCATGTCATGCATTAGGAGCTAGGAATTCCTATGCGTTTTATTAAAAACCTCTTCTGATGTGTTTTCCTGTGGCTTTTGATTGTAACTTAACCTCTGGCTTTTCATGTCTTTAAAACAAGTTTTTATATTTGGGTTGTGAGTTTCGGTTATTCTTCACATATTCCTCTTGTCCAATGATTTCTGCGTCTGCCCAGGAAACAAATCACTGTTTGAAGGTGGTAATAAAAAATGCGGTTCCTTTGCAGGTGCGCAGCTGATGGATGCAATCAGAAATTTGGAACAAAATCGAACTTAAGGAAGCATATTGAGCGCAAGCATCAAAACCAGCAAAAGCAGTATGTGGTGAGTAATTGCCTTTGCTACTGTAAAGTGGAGGCTAAACACGCTCCTTTTTGTGTATGTAGTGAAATACTTCAACTTCTTCTTATGCTGCATTTGTATGAGATGGGGATTTCAGCAAACACATCTGGACTGCGCTGTCATTGTTTGGCATCTAATGATAACTTAATTTCCTAAATAGTGCGACTTTGGAGGCTGTAACAAGTCTTTCAGGAAACATCAACAACTTAAAGTTCATCAGTGTCACCACACCAATGAACCTCCCTTCAAGTAGGTGGATAATTTTATTCATGAACTTTAACAATTCCATTTAAACACTGTAGATGAAAACAGGTGCCTTTTCTCAGCCTTTTCATTGATGTGGCATTTAAAAAAAAAACTGGAATGAATTTGTAGTCATGGCTGCAAGTACATTTCTTGTACTAGTGCTTTGCTCAGGATTTCGAGCAACCGTCTTCATGCTCTGTAACGTCAGCGTTCCAGACATTTTCTTAGGGCTTATTACAGGTTCACAGGAAAAATTAACAAAAAAACCCCAGCTTTTCATTCATGTAGTCTGAAATAGAAGCATAAGAGCTGGCATGGTAATGAAAAATGCAGCTACCTCTGTTTTCCAGTAAAAAGCAGTGACTTGTCTAACACTGAAGTGAGTAGTAGCTTAAAAAAGGTGAGAGGCTTGGACACCAATCTGAGAAGCTGTGCTTGCAGCTCCATTATTTACATGACACACCAGTACAGATCTGATGAAAGCAAAGTTTCGTCTTGTATTTCTTAGGTGGAACACACTTAACAGGAGCGTTCCACTTAAGTGAAGTGCACTAGTATGGCTGGGTGACAGGCACAAAAATACTGTCAGTGCTCTGCTGCTCTGACTGCTAGATCCATACAAGCCACTTAAACCCTCCGCTTTCTATCTCTCTTTTATGTTTGAAGAGCCTGCTGCGTAGGGATGATATGAGGCTTGATTCTTTAGCTAAAGCTTAACTTGCTGTATACGTGGAAATCATACCACAGTTTTAACTCTCGAGGGGATCGGAGTCCTCTATTAGAAACGTACTATGGAATTCACTTTTACAAGGCGGAGGGGGAACAGAACAGATCTCTAGGCAAGGGGAAAACATGGATTATTTTATCCACCTTAATTGTTCTTGACTTAAAGAACAAAAATTACGTGGATGTAATGAAAGAAATTAAACCAGTGTATTTTATACCTAGATGTAGTAATGAAGGATGTGGAAAGTACTTTTCTACTCCAAGTCGACTAAAGCGGCACGAGAAGGTACATGAAGGTAATACAGTTTTTCTTCTTGCTTCAATTATGTTTTAGCAAAGGAAAAAGGACTTCTTCCAGAACAGAGAGTATGCTGGGACATAAAACAGACATGAAAGTATTCTGGGCCTAGCGATCCAGACAGACAAAACCAGAACACCCGTTTTGAATAGTCAAATGGGATACAATGGCAAGGCATTGCAGTGTTCCGTTACAGTGTCCTTGTGGCAGGCTGAACAGAGCTCAGGAATCCTTCAGTCATTTCTTCTCCTAGTGTGCTTCCTTGTCAATAATCCACCTGCTGGAGATGGGCTAATGGTTAAGGCGCCAGCCTGGACCTCCGGAGGTTAAGATCAGTTGCCAGTTCTGCCACAGATTTCCTATGGAGCCTTGGCAAAACCATGGAGGTTTGCATTTTTACATATTAATGTACCTATGTGAAAAGTATTTAAGTGGAATCATCAGGAGGTGGTCATGCATGTTTGAGCTAATCCTGCCACGCTCCTGTCTGTTCTTTCAGTACTATTGACAGCTAACGCACTTTCCAGTACTAGAAAAAAAAAAATAAAAACAAACCCAAGGGACTAGGAAGAGTATCCAAAAAGCTGCAATTCATACTATGTTCCTTTCTTAAGACAGGGACTTAGTCATAGTTGTTGGATCTTTCCAGTCCTGGGCTTTAAATAGTGTTGACTTTCTGTGGTTCGTTTAAAAACCATCCTGTCTGCTTGATAGAATGGTAGAGTCTCTTCAGACTCTGCAGCATTACTGTATGGTCAAGGTCTTATTTTTTTAATATGTAATACAAATTTTTATATAGCAGTAATATATATTATTACAGTTATTTTCATCTATTTGAGCGAACGTGTATGGCTGGCGAGGAAGTAGCTTTACTGCAGCAAGGAGAGAAAGTTTTGTAAAATGATTTAGGTTGGAAAGGACCTCTGGAGGTCATCTGGTCCGAGTCGCTGCTCAAGGCGGGGTCAGTTAGACCAGGTCACTGAGGGCTGTGTCCAGTCAAGCTTTGAATGTTTCCAGGGGTAGGGATTCCACAGCCTCTCTGGACAACTTGTGGCAGTGATAAAGAGGTTTCTTCCTGAAACCTGTTAGGATTTTCTCATGTTCTAATTTGTGTTCGTTGCCTCTTGTCCCATCACCGGGCAGTATGGGAGGAGAGGAGGAATACTGGGCTTTAATTTTCACACACTGAAAGTGGAGTTCCCCCTTGTAAAACCGGACTGTTTGCCAGAACCTTTGTGATTGTAAACCTCTGTCCTGTCCAACAGGCTATGCATGCAAGAAGGAAAACTGCTCATATACTGGAAAAACTTGGACAGAGCTTCTGAAACATAACAAAGAAAGTCATACAGGTAAACTCCAAATGCTTTAGTAAACAGAACTTAACTTTTGATACAAATAGGAAACAAACTGCTAATCTGAAGAGTCGTCCTTGCTGAACTCGTGTGATCCACTTGTCATTGTGTCTAGACAAACTTGTTTACTAACACTTTATTGTAAAATGGTTTTCACTCTGGCTAGACCTTTAACTGATGAAAATGCTGCTCAGTATCCTAACTTTGCTTTGTGATCCAGATAATGAGGAATTGTATAATGTAGGATTTTGGATCTGGATAATTCATACTGTCTTATTCTCTTTCAGTCTCTGAGTTCCTTGTACGTCATGTGGATTTTAGCATTGTTCTAGAGGACTACTAGGGTTTGATTCTGAGCTCTTGTAAGAGGCTGTTAATTTATACTCTGCCTTTCTCCCACTCAGAGCCGATAGTTTGCAGTGAGTGTCACAAAACTTTTAAACGGAAAGATTATCTCAAGCAGCATCAAAAAACACATGCTGCGGAGAGGGAAGTCTGCCGATGCCCGAGAGAAGGATGTGGGAGAACCTACACAACTTTATTTAATCTTCAAAGCCATATCCTCTCTTTTCATGAGGAGAAAAAACCATTCTCTTGTGATTATCCTGGCTGTGGAAGAGTGTTTGCAATGAAGGTATGTATTTTTTACACTGTTCTATTCTGAATCACGTAAATCTGAAGTATTAAACCTAACTCTTTTTTTTTTTTTTTTCCCCTGCTCTTTGTAACTGTAGCAGAGCCTATCAAGGCACGCAGTTTTACATGATCCTGAAAAGAGAAAGCTGAACGTGAAAGTAAGTTGTATTCTTGAAAAAATCCTCTCAGCCATACCCTGTCACTTCAAAGGAGGGTAAACATTACGTGTTTTAGAATGTGACTTCAAGCAGGAAAACAGGCCAACTATCTACTTAATTTGAGAGAGTCTTAATTTTGGAAGCTCTTTTAAATAATGCAGTGCTGGCCTATTCACTGATTTCTTCCTTCCCCACCACATTAGTAGTCTTTGCTCCATAGATATGTTAAGTTGCTAATTCTGGATTTATTTCTGCCAGGCAAAGCGTTCTCGTCCTAAGAGGAGCTTAGCCTCTCGTCTGAGCGGCTACATCCCTCCTAAAACGCGGCGAGGAAAGGATGCGGTTGTGACAGAAAGCAAGACAATGGATAAGCCCATGGAAAATGAAATACCAACTGTTGAAATTCTGACTCTGCAGTAAAGGTTAACTGAGAAAACATTTTTCATGGAATGACCACTGCCAAGCTCAACAGTAACTTTATTAAGTTTTATAGGTTTCTTTTTTTTTTTTTTTTAAATAAGAAGTTAGTATTGTTTACACCTCTTCATAAAGTCACTGATGCAACTCATTTGACTTGCAGATCTTTGTTTTCATCTTCCTTTACTGCACTCTTTTTCTGTTTTTCCATCTTCTGGTATGCTTTCAACTCTTTCTCAGACATGTGTCTCAAAATACAGGTACTCACTCCTTCTCTAGTAACTTTTGGCTTGGAAAGATAAGTGGCTTTCTCGGACACAGTCTCCAGAATCTGATCAAAAAGGGTGAACTAAAAAGAAGGAGAAAAATAGGACTAAATGTACAAACGTGGGTAGAAAAATATTTCAGGCTGTTCTGTAATGACATGGTCTCCTGCTTGTGGTGTAGCTGTTAGCTGAAACGAGCTTGTTGCTAGTCCTGGTTTGAGCAGTTCAGCTTGTCCTTTCCTAACCATCTGTTCTTTACTCAAAAGCAGGTTTAGGAAAGTCACCAGAGGGATTAAGCCATTTCCTAAGACTTAGGCTGAATTCCTGACCCATCCTGTCTTGCTGTTTAAAGGTGTTGGTGAAAGTGATGACAACTGCATCTGACTCCTCCCGGCCCTCCTCTTCCACTACATTCGGGCATATTATTATGGCATTTTCCTCTTAAGGGGCAGTGTTGTTCTAAGGTTAGTAGAACCTGGTAGTATTGAACTGAGTGATACAGTGCATTCGTAGAACAAGCTGAACTCTTAAGCTCATAATTAAGCTCTTACATTTAAGGACAACCTAAATCTGGACTGTATCATAAAATGTTCTGCTCCCTCCCATATCCAGTTCTTCCTCTTGCTGCCCTTTCCCTGTGAGTTCAACCTCCTAGAAAAAGTTTTGTTCATTCTGGATGAAGTGATAGCACAATTTTTTCCACCAATTCAGTAGAGACAATCATCGTGAAAACCTAATTCCCTACACACATTAAAAGGGAAAAAAAAAATCTTGCATGGAATCTTTATAAAAAAGCCATTTGTGCAAATGACAGTGAAGACAAGTCTCAAGGCCTTGCAATTATTCTAGTGAGTAGGTTGCTACCAGCTCCCTCACATCTTTACAGATGTTTACTTTGCCACTCTTGGAACATCATTCTGGGAGTTTTTCACACAGCAGTGGACAACTAACCTTAGCCACAGTTGCACAAATGCATCTTCAGAAGAACAGCTAGGTTATTGAAATAATCCAGCTAGAATACAGCTCATTTTTTTTTAAACCTTACTGTTAAACTTTTCAGTGAGTGAGCTGGCTTAAGACATAGACAGGAAAACTTCAGCAGCCCAGTTAATAAGGTGGTGCTGCAAAGGAGCAGGAACTGCCTAGACTCTGCTCTCAAGGCCAGTATTACAACTGCATTCTTACAATCGCACAGTATTTGAATTGTCTCTATGGGACTACTTTTCTAGAACTGCAGTGTTTGAACAGATGCAGCTTAAGGTGGGGCAGTCGTTACTTTCATGGGACCTAGACCTTCACTTATTTTAGCAGTACATGATAGATTAAAAAAAACATCCCCTATTCAGTACTGCCATGTAATACAAGTACAGCTATTTAATGACATTGATTGGTCCAGCTTTCAGGACTCCACTTACCATGTCTGTATTGCTGCCTTTTGCTTGCCGGATGGTAACTTTAACATGGTATTTCTTTTCAATCCACTGTGCTATCTGTTTAGTCTTGGTCTCCAAGTCGTTCTTGGCAATAGCTGAAGAGAAGGATAACTCCTTCTGAACCACCCCTGTTTAAAACAGAACTAAAATTGTGTTGGCTCAACCTTCTGACAAACCTGTATCAGTTGCTCTCTTTCAGCAGCCTATGGTGCTTTGTCTGCTTAACTCCCTTTCCCCGTGCTGCTTCCTCATAACACGGAGCGTCCCAACCTCGTCGTCTCAGCACGCACCACTCTCACCTTAGAAGGTGGCTGCTTGCTATCGCACACTCACTGCCATAATTGGGAGACCGAGTGCATGTTTGAGGCACACAGGGAAGTCTCTTCAGGGTCAGAAGGCTTGAAGTATTTTTATTTTAACTACAGTTTTGTTCATACCACCCGCGTGCAGGTCTAACAAAGATAAATAGGTAAGCATTGGATCTGGAATTAAAGACTCAAGTACGCATATTCCTACATTCTGCACATAGTATAGCTGAATGTAAAAGCTTTGAAGTTAGATAGCTCTTCATCTCAAGACCCTTTTCTTGAATGGTGAAGTGCAATATGCAACTCGAAGTATGATGCCTTCTAATGTACTTGAACAATTTGTGTTCTCTTCCTCCTTAAAGATTCTGTAAAGTAGTTACCATTTTAATAACCTTTTTGTAGTTTCTTGAACAGAAACACTCACTACCACAATAGTGCTGTCCTCTAAAATCAGAACTCTACTCAAAGCACAGATCCCTTTGTTAGCCTGAGGATAAGAAAAGAGGATACAAGGTCAGATGCCTTTTCTACAAGCTCTTTGCCAAACTCGGTTTGTTAAACTGCTGGAGCAGGCTGACTTAAAAAAAAAAAAAAACACTGGGAAGTGTTCAGTATTGAAAAAGTTGTTCTCTTGCTCTGTATAAGAAAGGGGTCCAGACTTTGTCTTCCTAGCAGCAAGCTAGGAACAGAATGTTTCATGGCTACTGGTGACAAAATTATGTAATTATATTGGTATCTGGTGCTCAGTTTGTAAAAACTGCCTGTCACTTTATGCCTTACTAAAAGAACAGAAATTCAGTGAGTCTCATGGAACCGGAGTCTAGTTAGAGTCACTTAAATAAAAATATTTTTTTAAAAAAGCCAGCAGATGCCAAAATAGTAAATCCTGAGAAGGCATTAGAAGGCTTCTGTGTGGAAGACTAAACTAATCCAAAATTTTATTTTCACCACTGCAAATCCTTAACAGTGTGGACTGCAGTGACATTGCTTTGGATTTACACAAATGCAAGTAAGGATTTAACCTGCTTCTAAGGCAGCATTTTTCAGAGTGCTCAGTGTTGTAGTGTCAACCATGTACATACCTGGTTTTGGACTTGCTTTTCTCTTCTCTGCATGTTTAAGCTGTTCTTCGTGAATCTGCTGCCCAGTCATTAGTCTGTATACAGGAGGTTCTGCCTTCTCACAAAGCAGGACTAGTTTCAGGTCACGCTGATCCATAAGTTTGAGTGCCTCTGCTCGGTGCATATTTCCTAAGCTCTCTCCATCCTGGTCGATTACGTGCAAAATCCGATAGGGAATTCTTCGCCCAACGCTTCCAAATGCCGCTTTCCTTTTTGGTTCCGTGTGAAATTTTTCAGCTGTACAAAATGGCTGAGCAAGTCCAAACACAGTTGATTTTGTAGGGTCAGGTACCACCATCCAGACTGGAGAAAAGACCCTCTTTGGTGGTGGTTGTGTCAGAAGAGTACCAAAGAGTCTTTTTGCATATCTCTTCTCATTTCTGGTTGCTTGACATAAAAGTTTCATCACACAAAAGGCAGCCATTCTGAGGAAGCAGGGAAGAAGAAAAAACAAAGTTATCGCCATCAGTCAGATTCCTCTAGGTCTATATGAAAGACGACTCCAGTTCAGTAAACCCTAGTCCTTAAAACCGCTAGCTCAACAAGATGCATGGTGTTGCTATACAGTAATTTTACAGTAACAGAGGGCTTTAACCCAGAGAGAAAATCTGACGGAACAATTCATGAAAAGTTGATGTTATCTTTAGTATTTTAAAATTTGATTTTAAACTGAACTGTAAAGGACCCAATACTTTTAGTTCATTTCTCCTTACAAGAGTATCTGCTCTTACACAGCTTCTTTGTGTATAGGGAGATCAGCCGAAGGTTAAGAGGGAGAATTTGCTGTCAAATAAAAGGCGTGTCACACTTTTAATATTTTCAGTCTGGATTTTTTTCATGAAGTGTCTCAACAGTAGGACTTCCTTCCTGGTTCTGATACTCTTCTTTGGAAAGTGTTTCATTTAAGCCACGTTAATTCAGAACCACCCCAATCACCTAGCAAGTGAAGTGGCGATCTGTGCAATGTCTGTCAGCAGCCATCCCAACATTGACTCTTCCATGTTTTCTAAAGTTCTGGAATTTCAAAGCCTTGACCGTACAGAGTAAGACAGCCATGCAAAATCTTCACCGTGGCATTAAAACATGACAAAGTGACCGTGACTATACTGGAAAATATGGTTTATCCCAGGGTTGAAAGCTCATCCATAGCTAGCATGCAACTTGCTCCTTGTAGCACTGACCCCAAATTGTGTATTCTTCTCAGTTTTCCAAATGTCATTTTGTGGAAGTAGTCCAGCTAGTTACTTGGTCTTATATGTATTAAGCACTAATAGCATTACTTCAGTAACCTGAAAAAAAAATTTTAACGTGTCTTCACTATCTTTTAAGCTCAAGTTCTACTGACTCACAGCCATGCTTCAATGTGAAAACACTGCCTGAATTTTAAACCCGTTTTAGCAGACGTAACTTTCCCAGTTTTTCCACAAACATTAAATTTAGGGTGGCACATTCCTGTTTATAGTGAGCTGATTTTTTCCGGTTATCAAAACTATTTACGTTTCTTACATACAGAAAGCGTGCACCTAAGTACTGTTTCACCAGAACCGTGTAATAAAAACACTGATTGACATTTTTCTTCTTCTGGAATGATTGAAAATGCTTGCAGGAAAAAAAAAAATTGAAAAATAGAGACACAGGTAAGACTCGCCTGCAATACATGGACGGGAAAATAAGCAACAGCTTCATATACCTAAGATACCTACTGGCAAATTAAAATTTAAATAAATTGTTACAGGCATCTATCCTGGCATGGTATTTATGAAGCTATAAACTTTCAAAACAAGCCTCAGAATAACACTAGTGCTTGAAATTTGGACGATTTGTGAAACTGATCTTTGAGACATTTCTTCTGTCGTATTCTCCCCGCCCCATTCTTCCCTGCTTTATAGAATCCCCCTGGCAATTGTGGTGCCCCTGACCCTTATTTGCATTTTGTTGAAAACTTCAGAAATGACCCTTTTTTTTTTTTTAACAGCTGCAAAACCCTTAGAAATAGAGAGCAAACTGTGGAATATCATCTGCAGTTTCGGCA
>NW_009612778.1:1059-1372 GCF_000690535.1 Cariama cristata | reverse complement strand
GGAAAGTGCCCTTCGATGTCCCCTCATGGCACCTCCCCGTCCCCTCCCGGTGAAGCACGAGGAGTTTCGGGGCGATGCCGGGAGCAGCTTCCAGGGCGATGGGGCTGAGGAAGGGGGCTGCAGCCCCCAGCTCAGGGGACTTTGGGGACACAGAGGGACCCTCAGCCACAGAGCCTGGAAGCTGGAGCCTGGCTCCGGCATAAGCCAAATTTGGCCCTGGCATCACTGTGCAATGGGCCAGGAGCCGAATTTGGCCTTGGCCCCCCAGCCTCACCGGCTTATCAGCCTCCGGGGGGGTTCTCCTCTGGATCTC
>NW_009612778.1:678-1006 GCF_000690535.1 Cariama cristata | reverse complement strand
GGGACGAAGCCGCCGGCGGAGCGTCCTCGCTGGAGGGGGATGCGAGGGCAGCTACGGGGAGAGGAGCAGGCGGGGGTAAGCCGAGGGGTGCTGGGGGGGAGCCGGGATGCAGGGAAGGGGGGGATGGAGCCAGCCTGGGCCAGGCAGGGCAGGCAGGGCCAGGCAGGCAGAGCCACAGCAAAGGAAAAAGCCGGTTCCCTCTTTCCCAGCTTTGTTTGCCGAGCGATCCCGGCTGCGAGGACACAGCCCTGACCCGGCAGCGCCCACCTCCCTCGGCTGCTTTCTTCCTCCTCATCTTCCTCCACAGGCAGACGATGGGGGGCAGGGG
>NW_009612778.1:0-571 GCF_000690535.1 Cariama cristata | reverse complement strand
CTGGGTGAAACCGGGTGCTGGGGGGGTGGATTTTACCCTGGTGCCGGCACAGGGTGTCCAGGAGGATGGAGACGTTCCGCTCCTGGATGGGATTTCGAGCCACGCAAGTGTAGCTGGAGTTGAAGGCAGTGATGGGCACGGCCAGGCACAGCGTCTGGTTGTCCTCGCAGAGTTGTCCCCACGGTGTCCCAGGGGAGCTGCCGAATCGCCAGGCAGCCTCAGCACCGCTGCCATCCGGCACCCAGCACCGCAGGGTGACATTGCACCCTTGGGTGTCGAAGGAGAACTGCTTGGGCTGGATCTCCGGTGCTGGCACTGGCCCTGTTTAAGGTGCAAACAAACCCTGTGTCATGGGACCCAGCCTGCTCGGGGACACCCTGGGGACACCCTGGGGACACCCTGGGTCCCTCGGGGAGGGTGAGCTGGGCTGGAGGGGCAGCGAGAGGGTGCGGGAAGGGGAAGCGCAGGAGGGGGTGGATCGGGGTTAGTCATAAAACCCAGGAAAATCCCCGTGACAGATGCTCAGCAGGCAGAGCAATTTCTCTTCCCCTTTCCTGGGCTGATAACTCCG
>NW_009612777.1:0-653 GCF_000690535.1 Cariama cristata | reverse complement strand
AACCAAATGTCCCGGTGGTGGTGCAAGCCTGGGGACAGCCTCTCCGTCCTCACCGTCCTCCTGTCCCCCCACCGAAACCACCACCCCAGGGTGCTGCCCGCCGTGTGCCGCGGCCTCCCTGCGTGCTATTTCTCTGTCTGGAAATAAAACCCGGAGCAAGGCGCAGCCGGTGTCTGTTGGGATGAGCTGGGAAGGGGGTTATTGCCCTGCTTTGGGAAGGGTGGAGAGCTGGGAGGGAGCAGGCAACGGCTGAAAGGATGGGGTTCACCCGGGGACTCCCCCGTGTCGGGGTGTGATTCCTTCCCCGCTCTCTCCTCCACGTTCCCCCCCAAAGCCGGTCTGTGGCCACTGCGGGGCAACGGCTTGGTCTGCGGACGGGGCTGCCGGGCAGGTGGGAGATCGGGGACGTGATGCTCGGAGACAGCGCACGATCGTCGCACCCCATTTTCCTGACATCTGTCTTGTCAGCCCATTGGACAGGAGGGCAGAGGTGTCCCCAGGCCAAAGGTGGCCCCTCGGTGCCTGGGAAGAGGAGGAGGATGAGGAGCAGCCCTGTCCTGTCAGCTCCCTGCTGCCGGGGGGGAGCTGGGGCTGGGGTCCCTGGGAGGGCTTCCCTTGCAGGGGTCGCAGCCCCCAGGAAGGCAGGGGGCTGC
>NW_009612776.1:1321-1562 GCF_000690535.1 Cariama cristata | reverse complement strand
TGTCCCTGCCTGCAGAGCCACCTCTGCTCACCAGAATCTGAGCCCAGAGGAAACCCCAACCTCAGCCCAAACCAGACCTTCTCCTCAGCCTTGGTTTGCTGGAATTTACAGCCAACCCCTCCCACACACCCCCACTCCCACCCCCAGCACCAGCAGGATGAGCCCTGGCAACCAGCACTGTATCTTCCAGTCCTGGCAGTATGGATCTACGTATGGATCCCTACCACCCTGGGGCCCAACT
>NW_009612776.1:296-1282 GCF_000690535.1 Cariama cristata | reverse complement strand
GCTCCTCCTGCCCAGGTACCCCAGGGGGGACCTGCTCCTCCCGGCAGGCTGGAGGGGTCAGCAATGCTCCGCGGCCCCTCTCTCCCACCCAGCTTGCCTGTCGGCATCCTGTTCTGGGGGTTCGCACCCCATCGCTGAGAGTCAAATAAACGACTGGGCTCATGTTCCACCAAAGGTGCAGGAAAACCCTCCTCTGACCCCTCTGCCTGCCTGCCCGACCTCCTCCTCCTGCCCCTTCCCCACGCTGCAGTTTCTCTGCCGGCAGACGCGTGCCCCAGAGGGGTGCGACGCTGGGGGCAGCCACGGGGATGTGGCTGACAGAAAGCGCCCCCCAAATCTGGCCCTTCCTTGAGACCCCAGTGCCTCTGCAGGAGGAGATGGTTACTCTCAGCTGCCCAGCCGACACACGGACAAGAGCTTACAGCGGCGGCGAGGTGCTCCCCATTTCCAGCCAGGAGGGCAGGACACAGGGATGCTTCTTTCCTTCAGGCTACACAGTGCCTTGGCGAACCTCTTGCCTCTCCAGGAAGCATCCCCCCCCCAGGCTCAGCCTCCTCCTCCTCCTCTCTGGACAGACGGATTCTACCAGAAGCCATAACTGGGAACTGCTAACGAAGCACGTCTAATTAACGTGTGCCTCGGAAACACTCTTGCCATCCCTTCCTCCAGATGCTCGGCCACCCCTCTGCTTGGCAGTGACCTCGTCGAACAAGTGCTCTGCTCCCTGGCTTTACAAGTCGCGGCTCAGTGCAGGCTCTGGGAGTATCTTTCAGCCCCAAGCTCTCAGATCGTCCCTTCCAGGGGTCAGCTCTCCTAGAGAGAGGCACTGTCGCTGCCCACAAGGTATTCCTGAGCAGGCAGGAGAGGAGGCAAAAATCACATTCAAACTTTGGTGAATTGAAGCAGAAAGCTGGGCTTAAGGCTCCGGGAGAGAACCTGGGTGGTCTTCGTGTCCGTCAACAGCATCTACGGGCAAGCCGGCAGCC
>NW_009612776.1:0-212 GCF_000690535.1 Cariama cristata | reverse complement strand
GCCCGGCGGGGAATCGGGCAGAGCTCAGCCCTTAGCAGAGGGGAACCGTGGGCAGGAGGAGGGAGGGAACGGGGTGAGAAGGAGAGATGAAACATGGGCTTGATGGAGAGAGGGTGTGAATGAGTGCCCCCCCCAACACTGCCTGCGAGTATGCAGCAAGAAACCTCCTCCCTTCCCTCCCCGAGCAGCCTCCTCTCCCCGTGTGACGCAGG
>NW_009612775.1:0-2267 GCF_000690535.1 Cariama cristata | reverse complement strand
CTAATAACAATCCCTTTGCCATAAGCTAAGGAACAAGACCAAACATCCATCTTTCCTCCAATTTATTAGGCTGAGAATAAGCCATGAGGCCCTTTCTAGATCTTACATCAGGGACATTATACTTGGGCCATCCAAGACACTGGCACATGAGAAACAGGGAAGCAGAAGGCAGACAGAACCGAAGGCAACTATTTCAGAGGCAGGTTTACCCAGACAGATTGAATTGCTGGGGTCTGAACCTAAATGGTGCTGAATGCTTACTCCCAACCTTGCAAAGCATGGCTGGGACAAGTTCCCTCCTTCCTGATAAAAAGGTGATTAGGGCAAGCGGCATGTTGAAAGCTGCCTGACAGGCATCTCAGATCATATTCAGTGGGAGCACTGGACTTTGAAGAAGATTTCCAGTTGAGGAGTAAGAAAAACAGCAGCGTATTTTTAAAAAATCAGCACAACCTAGCGTAGCTTTCTTGGCTTCCGCATTGTTAATTTATTCTCTTACAGAACAGTTATGATTCACAGCATTAGACTCAGGTCAGCATTTCTGTAACAAATGTTATTAAAGACTGGATTTAGCTTTGTTTTCTAAATTGGTTCTGAGCTATAACTGAGTGCACAATGTCTGCATTTTTTTGTTTTTTTTTTGAAAAATAAGTACGTAAGGTTTTTTTCACAGTACTCTAGAGCAGCTTTGATGGAAAAACAAAATTACAAAACAGTCTATAGATTAGCAAAATAAACAATAACAGTAAAAAATAAACAATAACAGTAAAAACAAACAAACAAAATGTACACTATCTTACAAATGCTGTGGTAATACACATAATCACTCAGATAAACTCATCACCGTATCTAAATCTCAGTCCTTACTCTGCAAATAAATCCATATGCATGTACTCCATTTGCTCCTTGCAGTTATAAGACCTGTTTTCCTCACCAGTGCCTGGAACTCCCCAAGCAGAAACATCTGCATATGCACTGGAATTTCTGCACAATGAGTTGGGAGCACCGTGAGATACCTGTTTGCGTAGGCCTGTGCAGCAAATCCTGACCACAGAGGGCTTGGTGCACACGCAGATCACCTGGGCATGCTTCCAAAAGGTCGTATTTGCTGTGTACGTATTGTGGAGTTGGTACATACATCCAGAGTTGGCGTACACAGAAGCATCGGTAATTCTCATTAGGACAAACACAGAAAATACGTGAACTCTGCCTGGCTAAGATTTTTTTTTTCACAGGAAAAAAAGAAGGTAACCCTATTGCAAAAGCTGCCTTGTCTTGGAAGACCAGAGCATGTAGGTTTTGTGGTGAGAAATAAACCAGCAATGATCTCGTATTTGGGAGAATATCTCAAAGTCCAATCAGGGAGAATCCTGCAGATAAACTAAATTGGCTTACAGCATATGTAGCAACCTTCCCATGAAACACCAGCTTGGCACAGCAACTGCTCTTCCAAATTATTTTCACAGCTATAGTTCACTGCATTGCCCTCTCTCTATTCTTTTTTTTAAACAGAATTCTTAATGAAGCATGTTGGGGGTTAACTTTTTTCCAAATTTTCTCTTCCAGTAAGGTACAAGGACCATGAATCTGTCCCAGTGAAATAAAAGGACAATCCTTCCTCCTCTACTCCTCCCAATAACAATTGGTGGGTTGGGTCCTGTGAGGACCTACCCATCGGATAAAGCCAGGCACCACAAACATGTTGTATCTACTGGAAAACAGTAAGGAATTTGGATTGTGTCATTTTCCAACAGCCTTATGCTAGTAAAAAGAGTTTTCCCAGAGGTCACTCACCTGGGTTAATGGTGATGAATTTGTTATCTGAGGGGTATTCCTCTGGAAATCTGTCCTCCTTTGGAGGAGGTTTTCTTGTTGTCTCTGGTCTTCTTGGGATCTTCCCCAGATAAAGTTCGTCGGTGAACGCTGGCGGCACTTGGGTGGAAGGGAGCGGCTGGGGCTGAGTGTCTGCTTCGGCAAAGCTCTCCTCCCTGGGACCTCCAGCCGTGGGGGCAATGTTTTGGTTTGGCTCTTCACCCGATATGGTTTTATTTCTTTCCTCCTCGGCAGTCCGGTTGGGGGAAGCCACAGCGACACTGGGTTCCGTGCTATTGTGTGCCTCCGTGGCCACCGTCGTCCTGTTTTTCACCTTCTTCTCAGCATCCTTTTCTTCCTCTTCCTCATGCTCCCGCTCCCCATCCTCGCTTTCACTCTTTTCATCCTTCTCTCCCTCCTCAGCTCCCTCACCATCCTTCGTCAGCGCTGAGTCT
>NW_009612774.1:0-602 GCF_000690535.1 Cariama cristata | reverse complement strand
CTTTTGGGGGGGCCGGCCAACCCCGCCCCTGCCGCTGCTGGGCCCCCTGCCACAGCTGCCGTCGGCAGAGCAGGCGCCTAAACCCGGTGCTGGCACCCAAAGCGGGCGGGCTGCTGGTCCCTGTCCCCCAGGTCCCACTTGACTGTGGGGTGCCCCGGCCACTGCTCGGGGCTGGCCATGGGCCGGAGATAGCCCAGCGAAGCTGCCTGGGGAGTGACACCGGCACCGGCACCGGCACCGCACCGCCCAGGAGCGCACAGTGCTCCCTCCTGAGCCCATCTGCATTTTTAAGCTGGCGGAGGCCACCCCCGTCCAGACCCAAGGACCTCGGCAATCTGAATTTGTGGCCGTTTCCCACAGTACTGAGATTAATCCACCATTTTATATGCGGAGTACAGACCTTGTTATGTATTTGCATTCAACCTTGGCTTAAACAAAACTGTTCTTTTAGTAGGTGCTGGTCCCTTATGTCAGATTCTCATTTCATTTTCTTGTTCCACCTGGACAGGTTCCTAGAGACATCTTCCTGTTTGTTTTCAGTATTTTTTGGCTGTAGCAAACCCAACGTTTGTAAGTGCAACAGAGTTGGGTAGAAACCTGAC
>NW_009612773.1:616-884 GCF_000690535.1 Cariama cristata | reverse complement strand
CTCCTGCCCTCGGGTTGTGGGGAAAGGGCTTTTTCCTAAACCCTGCTCTGCCAGCCCCCCTGCCATCGCCAGGCGGGACCCGAGCAGCGCTGGGCAGGGACCGCCTGCACCCTGGCCGACCGCGCTGCAGCCCTGCTCACCCTGACCTGCAGTTTGGGGCTGCAGGGCGATGTGTGGGCGCATTCCCTGTGCTCTTCCACACTCCCCCTTGCAGCCCAGTCCCGTCCCCATAGGGTCCCCCCGCCGCGGCCTCCGCTCTTAGCCCCTC
>NW_009612773.1:371-581 GCF_000690535.1 Cariama cristata | reverse complement strand
TCCCCACAGGGTCCCCCCGCTGCGGCCTCCGCTCTGAGCCCCTCACCTGCCTCTGTCCTTTCCCATCACCGCTAATTATCTGGGTCTGTTGAGAGCAGCGTTATCCTCCTCCCCCGGCTTGCTGCGCTGAGCTCCCGGCTCCCTCTGCCCACGCCGGGAGCCACGATCAGTCACGTCCCCGCTGGATGCCACGAAAATGGGCTCTGCCTC
>NW_009612773.1:0-341 GCF_000690535.1 Cariama cristata | reverse complement strand
GCGCTGCCGGCGCGGGGGGCCACTGCGATCTGGGTGCGGTGCTGTGGGGACGGCCCCGGCCGGAACCAGGGGGGCAGGCAAGGAGGTGGGGGTCAAGCCCCGGTGTAGACCGTGCCTGTGCCGCTGATGTGGTTCAGCGGGTGAATCCTCCCTCCCCTCCTCCCCAAACTGGCCTGGCTCAGGGAGGCGATGGGGCCGTCGCGGCTGGCGGCGACACCAGCGCGGTGCTTGGCTGTCCCTGGAGCGCTGGCACATGCCCTTGGGGACCACGGCCTCCATCCACGGCTGGGGAGAAAGGTCTTTCCCCACAGCTTTTTGGGGTGGTGGGTGCTGGGGCGGTG
>NW_009612772.1:0-1368 GCF_000690535.1 Cariama cristata | reverse complement strand
ACGGCTTGGTGTCGTCGGCAAACTTGCTGCGAGTGCACTCAATCTCACTGTAATAAAACAAAACTTTTCAGTAATCTAACCTGGAGGTCAAAAAGGCATAGAATACAGTTATCAGAATCAGGCCACGTAAGCCCTGACTGAATTGTTATTGGTGACTTTGTCTATAAAGTTCCAGCAAAGGGTGCGAAGCAGTACCTTGGGCGGCCTTGACATAAGATAGAAAGAACTTCAATGGAAAGGGCAGATTTAAATAAAGAGTCCTTCCAATTTTTTTTTGTTTAGCCCAGATACCCAAGGCTTAATTTTCCACAATAACATGTTTCCCAGAATTGACTATAAAATCATTCTGAAATCTGTTTTTTGAAAATGAAATATAGCTGAACTATTGAAGGGATTGTAAGCTTGTTTAAAACATACCTTAAATAGTTCTTAAAATCCAAGAAGAAAGCTGTAAGACCAAAACTAAACCCAATTGCTGCTTTGATTACCAAGCCCAAATCAAAGTAGAAAGCCGACTTTGTTTTAAAACTAGTTAGTATGGCAGATGATATCCTTCCAGATGGTTATTGCCACCTATGAACTGATAAAAGCTTATTTGCAATTAAAATCGGTTTTCAGATATACTTTGTACCACCTGTTACTTTAATGGTCTTTAGGGTAGCAACCATTTTAAGAGGTTTTGAGCTGATAAAGCAAACTTTCTAAGCTACCAATTTATTTTCAGTATCTATATATTTTTTCAATATACCATTTATTTTGATTTGCAAAAAATAGTAGGTGTCATTGTACTCTAAGTTTTAGGTATATGTATTATTTCATTTCCCATAGAAAGTATGAAGATTTGAAACTGGATTAGGTCATTTGATAAATGAAGTCTGAACTTCAAAACTTTAGAGCTAAGGCTTTTGAAAGCATTCCTAATGACTACCACTGCTGAAAGTGATAAGGAAACTCCTACTGAAACAAATTAATTTGTGTTTGAAAAATTTGCCCCTAGATTTTTCGTTCAGATGTGCACTGATATGCTTGAATATTCATTCCAAATGTGTTAAAACCTTTGAAATATCTTTTGTTTAAAAATGGAATTGAAATATCAAACTTTCCTATAGAATTTCCTTTACAGCTTATTTTCTGAAAAAGACACAACAGCCCCATTTAGAGTAAATATGTTCTGTTGGATCTTTAGGGAATAATCGCTGTCTTTTCTCACTGACAAGTGTTCAGGGACAAAATAACCCTTCTATTATTTTTACCTGTTTTTGCTTGTGCAACACTTTTTAAAATCTCTCCAAAGTTTTAAGAATCCCTAGGATTTATCATTAAAATTTATAGAGGTGATGTATTTTATTTTATTTTATTTTATTTTAT
>NW_009612771.1:0-244 GCF_000690535.1 Cariama cristata | reverse complement strand
CCACTGCCCGGCCCCGGGGCCAGCCAGAATCAGCACTTCAGACGTGCAGAATTACCCATACTGAAGACTGCTAACCGCTGTCTTATTTATATACACCACTTATACGTATTCACATAGAAACTTTTTTTTTAAAATAGACTCTTTTACTTGATTCTATACACCGAGGTCCTCTCAAGGGAGGTCGGCATCTCCCCACCTGCGCCGGAGCCCTCCAGCCTGAACACGACCTGTGTTGCGTGGTCTG
>NW_009612770.1:3302-3521 GCF_000690535.1 Cariama cristata | reverse complement strand
AGAGTTGGAAGCCACTTTATAAATCATTGTCTCCCTTTATAGATGGAGTTTTAACCTTCCCAGCTTCTGCCTGGGGATTTATTAGCAGTTTGATTTTCTGCAGCAATAACTCACCATGCTTCCCAGGGTGGGTGGTGGGGCTCCTCTGCACCCTTGAGTGGGCCCTTGGCACCCTGGCAGGGACGGGGCACCTCCTCACCCCCATGTCTGGGTGCCCGC
>NW_009612770.1:0-3185 GCF_000690535.1 Cariama cristata | reverse complement strand
GGGACGGGGACAGGGGTAGCTTGACAGGGGCTGCTGGCACTGGCAGTGAAACCCCCTCCCCAAGGTCCTTGGCTCGACCTGTTGGCGTTCCCACACAAACCTGACAGCCCACAGATTTTCATTCCCCAAAGGATTTTCTTAATTAGGAGACTTCATAACTCGCTGCCGCACACACCCGCACACCCACTCATCTCCATCTCTTCAAAGGCTCTGCCCACCCACCACGCTGCGGTGCCGTGGGTGAACGCCGTTTTTTTTTGGGGCATCACGGTGGCATCCCGGCGAGGAGGGGGCACGGACCCTCTCCCCAGCCCCTGGCGTGGGGTCCCTGCTCCCCCAGGGCTGCGCCTGGGGAAGAAAGGCCGGGGCACGTTCCTGCCCCCTGAAGTTCGCTTCCCTAATGAGGTCTGTGCTAAGACGATTAAGAAGAACTTTAGCGACGGGTTTTATAATCCTGCCTGAAAGGGAAATACGCCTCCGCTTTCCTTCCCCCTGCCCTGTCCCTCCCGTCCCCAGCGGGGACGTTACTGCCTGGTGACCTCATGCCCACGTCCTCCCCGGCACCTCGGGTGGGTTTTGCCCATTGATGGGTTGGGGTTCATCCTGGTGCTGGCCGTGGGTGAGCGAAGCTGATGCTGGCAGGGTCTGGATATTTTGCCGGGGAGGGATATCCAGCTGGTTCAGCCGCTGCCCCGGCACGGCAGCGAGCCCATGTGCATCCTCCTCCGGGTGGGTTTCAAATGGTCTGGGGTGCCAGGGGCCGGCTGCGGTGCGGCGTGGCGATGCGGGGAAGGTCAGCAGAGGTGCCCGTTGGCATTGGGTGGGCATTGTGCATGCCCACCGTACCTGCGCCCTACCCGCCGTACCTGTGCTGTACCCACCGTGCCCGTGCCGTACCTGCAATCCTGCGCAGCCTGTTGCAAGGGAGGAATTGATCCCCGCTGTTTCATTTATTAGGTGGTGTAATACCGCAGAAACTGTTTCCACAATATCCCAAACTAAATCATTTATTCTTGCCAAAAATCCAATAAAGAGCTCAGTCCTTCTCCATAGGCAGATAAAGCCCAGATTAACGGGGCTGCCTAGATCAAAAAAAAAAGGAAAAAAAAGGAGGAAATGCTGGGAAAATGAGCGCGGGATGTAGAGTAGACTTCTTCCACCTTCTTGCTTTCCCAAGGCTGCTGCAGCTCAGGGTTTTATTACAAAAAGCCACCTAAGTATTACAGGCTAATCCGTAAATCCCAGCCTAGTAAAATATGTGATGGATTTTGTAAATTGTGCCCTTTACAAATCTGATTGAACTTTTTTTTTCCCCGCTAGGTCCCTTTTCTTCTCCTTCCCCCTCCTCTCCCAGGGGATTTTTTTTCTCCTTGGGGACCACGATGCTATTTGGTGTCGGTGTCCAGGCCCTGCTCCTTCTCCAGCCCAAACCCTGGTCGCTGTTTGCAGCCGCCCGATGATGGGAGTGAGACGGCAGCAAGGCTGGCCCTTGATCCGTGGGGATGATCCATGGGGATTGGGGTGGGATGGGGATGGGGGTGGCGAAGGGAATATGAAGATGGAGATGGAGTTGGAGAAGGGGAAAGGGATGTGGATGGGGATAGAGATGGAGATGGGGATGGGGATGGAGATGGGGAAGGGGACGGGGATGGAGATGGGGATGGGGAAGGGGTGGGGAAGGTGATGGGGAAGGGAAAAGCGATGGTGATGGGGAAGGGGATGGGGATGCGGAGCACACCCATGGCCCTGTGGCCAGAGCTCGCCACCTGCATGGTGAGTTGCCCCATCCCGTCCCTGTAGCCAGCTGGCAGCACGCCCTGTCTGTTAGCCAGCTGGCAGCCAGCTGCACGGAGGCAGGAAAGCAGCTGTGAACACCACGTCCCATGGGTGACCCCCTCCTCCTCACCTCGGCCTGATTTTAGGGCTTTCTGCCTTCCCTGGAGTGCCCTGAGGTGTTTTGGGGCTGATGGGGGACAAAAAAGTTGGGATTCCCGTGGGGATGGGTGGCACCTGGGTGCTCCCAGGTGCTGGTTGGGGCAGGGGCACCCACACTCCCCTCGCTGCAGCGGGGCCAGGAGCCAGGGTGCAGGGGAGGTTGCTGGTGGGTCAGACAGGGACCGCGCTGCCTTTGGTCCCTCCTCGGAGGCTGCGGAGGGACTTGGCTGCCCGGCCGGGCTGTAAATCCCCGGTGTCAGATGTGGCGTGGGTCGGTGTGAAACCCCTGCGTGGCTGGGGACTGCGGAGCATTGCCAGCCCGCATGGTGCCTGCCCAAACACCTTCGGGCTCCTCGGGGTGCTGGGACGATCCTCGGGGTCGGGATGGGCTGTGAATCCTGGAAATGGGATTTCGTACAGCCAGCCCTTGGGGGTGAGTAACGCAGCCCAGCATCACGGACCCTCCCCGAACAGAGCACTTTTCTGCTCAGGAGGGGAACAAACTTGGGCACGTCTTTCCTTCCTCCAACATTATTTCCTGTTTTTTTATTAAAGCAAGATGTTGCTGGCGAAATTCACGCTCCCTTCCCTGTTTTTCCATCAAATTATTCTGCAGAGGAACATCTGGCAGCAGCTAACGAACGGGCCATTCCCGCTTGCCCGCCCGCCGCGCCAGAGACGCTGATCTCCCCGCAGCGGCCGGCGGCAGCTGGCAAATGCCACCTGCCAGCGCGGTGCCTGTCACCCCACGCCTCTGGGTGACATGGGCAGCAGCGAGGACGGGGACCCACCAGCATCATGTCCTGTGTAGCAAACCGGGAACTGGGAAGAGGAGAAACATCTGCCACGTCTTTCATTTGACTTCGTTCCATCCTGAGCTGCTTTTTCTTTTGGTTTAAGGGTAACGCTGAGGCTGACAGAGACCTGGGATCAGATCCCAGCTCTGAGCCGGGCTCCAGCCCTCGGCAGCCAGAGCTGAGCCTGGATCTCTGCCGCGGGCCCAGATCCTCCCGAGACGGCTGAGCGGCAGCGACGTTTTGGGGGTGATGTGCACTGAAGTCCCCCCAGCTTGGCCTGGGCTGAGCTCTCCCCGGGCTGGATGCCTTCACCCCCAAACTCTGCCTTGCCAAAAACCCAACAGGATGAGTTCACCATGCAAACGTTAATCCCCCTCGAAGGAAGGAGGGCTGGGTTAGTGCCCAAATGTGAAGCTCTCACCGGTGCTGGCTATGGAGACAGCAATAAGGCTG
>NW_009612769.1:0-1059 GCF_000690535.1 Cariama cristata | reverse complement strand
CCGAGCCCACTGTTACTGGGGGAAGGCTTGGTGAATGGCCTGCAGTCTTATTGCCCCCTACTCCCCGGCACCTGCTTCCAAAAAAAAAACCCCAAACCTCAAACAAAACCCCCAAAAAAAAACCTGCGGATCTGAACTTTGTAAGTGTGTCCTGGAGGCTGAAAACAAGGTGAGCTGGGGAACCGGAGCCTTCCCGCCTCCAGTCCCTGCCTTGCCGGGGAGCTTCGCCCCGGCCCTCTCTTTTCCAGCCATTTCGGGGGAGGAAAAAACCAACCAACCAACCAAAAATTAAAAATCTCCCGTTGCAGGGTGTTTATTCCTATCAGTGGAACTGGCTGTGAAAGAGGTAACACCGATCCCTCGATGTGGTTCGTGGTTTGGGGTTGGCTCTCTAGTAGTTTTCCGCTTTCTTTTTTGTTTTGATTTGATTATTTTCCAACGGGGCGCCTGAAGGGATAACAGGGCTTTTGCAACGCGGCCGGAGAGAAGCGTCTGAAAAGTCTGCTGCCCAGGGAAGGGGAGGTTTGTTTTTTTTTTTTTGCCATGGGGACCCGAAAGGGAAATAAAAAAGCAAATGAATAAATAACAACCCTGTTATCTAGTGTAGACGCAGAAGGATATTCGCGGTGCATTCATCAGTCTAATTTGATAGCAGTTCATAGATGGCACATTTCAGCGCGGCTGTTATTCCGAAAAGCATTCTGGATCGTAAAATATAACTTACCGCGTTAATAGGTTTATTTATTGGCACTGCCTATTGCTTATTTTGGACGCTTTACAAACATCTCTGTTATCTGGTAGGCACCTTCACATCGCAGGGGAAAGATTGATCTTGTTTTTCTATATGTTTAAGCAGCATGCAGGCTAAAGTCGCCCAGAGCGGAGGCTCTAAGGGTTTTAAACTATAGGATGGACATTAATTTTTACGGCAACCCCATGCCCGAATATTACAAAGTTCAGAAGGTCAGTCTGAGCAGCGCTTCTTGGCAGCCCCGCGGGGCAGCTGGGATCCTCCTTTCGCATCGCGATGCCACTATGATCCTCAACCGCTTTTTTTTT
>NW_009612768.1:0-357 GCF_000690535.1 Cariama cristata | reverse complement strand
AGGGTAGTTTATGAAGAATTGCATTGCAGGTATGTGCTCAAAATTTGAGTAGGTACATCCTCCGGAATGGATGCTGCGAGGTGGGAAGGGCAGATGGATGTACAGATTCCCTCCTTTTGCTGACTGGAGCACCCGAGTACCAGCTAAAAAAGCGCCTGGGCCACAGAAGTACAGCCCGCTAGACTCACCTCAATAACATGCAAGACTCATGTCCACATTTTGAAAGGAAAAGGGGATTTCAGGGCACAGAAGTAACTGTGGAAATGCAATACCGATTTACCTAAGCCTTGCGCAAGGCTTAGTTGATACAATTTAATTGATTGTCACTAAAAGAGAAGTGATAGGAGTAACTTCTCC
>NW_009612767.1:0-21615 GCF_000690535.1 Cariama cristata | reverse complement strand
TCCTTGAACCCATGAATGTTGCAAAACTTGAGCAGCACTAAGTCGTTCTTTGGCGTCACAAACCAGCAACTTTGAGATGAGATCTTTGGCCTCAGAGGATATATGTGACCAGTCCTTGTCAGGAAATTCATACTTGCCTTCCTGAATGCTCTCAAAAAGCTTGTTCTAGTAAAGAAAAACTGCTTTAATTTAAATAATTAAATAATTTAAATAATTCTATCCACCTAATGTGGTAGGTGACAACTGAAACCATCCAGTCTCCTTATGGAGTCAATGGAGAGTGACAGGCAGCTCCACAGAGTGATTCAGTGCATCCTAAGATGGACATGATATATTGTCTGCTGAAAATACCTTCCCCCCTACTGCCTGTAACAGTGCAGCCAAAGTACTCAGTTTTTAGAAGGAATAAATTCAGGCCCTGCATGGAGACTCTCCTGGGGCTCAACTTTTATCTGAGGAATTGTGGTAACTACCATAAACCAGATAAAGAATTACAGAATACAGGAGGATTGCAGGGCGGGGGAGAGGAAGAGGCAGTTGCCAAACCTTACTTTAAAAAGAGGTATCATCACTCGACTTTTATATTACCACCCTCACTTCCCGGTGACATCTTATACTTCCAGATAACTGGCTGGGTTACAGACAGAGCTCTTTGCTGCCGGCATTATAGCAAGTCTTACACCGTAAGTCCATGGGGCAAACTACACTCTCCGACATAGGCCCAGGACATGCACATTCACCTGGCAAACTCTGCAGACTTCTCCTCTGTCCCAGCCACAGTCCGTGCCACAGTTGCCCACAAAAGGGGGGTAACCACTGAGCATGATGTACAAAATCACTCCCAGGCTCCAAAGATCACACCGCTTATCGTAGAACGTGGCCTCCTCTGTGAAGACTTCAACCACTTCGGGTGCCATGTATTCTGCAGACCCACACTAGGAAACCAAATTCAAGCAAGTTTTCAAAGGGAGGGTCAAATCAAAACAAGATTCAGGTTTATCATTCTCCCCTCTTTATAGTAGGTGGCTTGGTCTAAAAGCAGAATCAGGCATCAAGGGCTACTGAAGTTTACTGCTGGCTTTCACTACAGGTCTCATTTTGTTAAGCCAAATCACAACTGTTGCATCCCTCAAAGGTTAAATGGAATTTCCCAGAACTTTGAAACACTTTGTGAGTGTACTGCACAGGAAAAAACTAACACATTTCAGGTGTAAGGACTACAGAGACCTAATAGAAGGACAAAAAGTTCCTACTGTTCTTTAACAGAAACGTAAGCTGTTCCATATGAATCTATGATTCTTTATAGAGGGTCAAAATATTAATTTACATATTTCAGGTTTTTAAATCTTATCCATTAGTTATCAGGTTTTTCAGAAAGTAAAAAAGTATATCATGGGAGGTGATTTCTATAACAGACTCCTATAAGACAGTCAGATTTTTTTCTTTCACAGTAGTGCCAAAAGCATAGCACTGTAGTTTTTCAAACTAATGTGTATTATAAAGCCACACACTGATTACAGAGCTTGCATTCCCCTTAGTTCACGGGTCTTAGCTACAGAACTGAAACATGAGGAAATGAACATAAACCTAAGGTTTAAAGTCAGTCCGTAAGCACACAAAAAACCTCCAGGAAAAACTTCCCCATATGATGGAGTAAGAGAGGAATAGGATCAATGTGTTACTTTCAGGTCAACAGCAGAATTAACACCGTGAGCTCCTGTGCTGTTGTGTATTTGTTCTATGACTGGGAAACCAAGACACTATCACACATAGACTCACTTTAAATGAACTATCCACCACTCGGTGTAGTTGCAGTAAGCCCTCTGGAAGCTCTCCTCTGGAGACAGGTAAAATTGTGGCACTAAGCCACAGTAGGTCTCTTACCGGTGTCGTTAATTCGGGAGTAGTTATTGGAGTACATGCACTGTTCAGCTTCACCCCACTACCAAGATCAAAGTCACATATTTTTACTGGTGACACCTAAAAAACAATGACCAAACAGTAAAAGGTTCGGACGACTGGGATTAACGCTGTATATATGAATACAGCACCACGTGGAAAACCCCAGGACAGAATACAAGCTGTTCTAGCAGCAGGACTAGTGAAACCCAGTCTTACAGCTATAATCCACTCCTTGCATTTGCCTCCTTTGCCCCAGTTGCTCCCATGTCGCCTATTACATTATTTTTTTTATTTGGCTAGGCAAGTGCCAGTACACGTTTGGGCAGTTTGGGAACGGGACCAGCTGGCCTGTAAATGTTGCTTGTCCATCTGGGTACTGCCCCAGAACAGATGAGGTGCTAAGTTGTAGTTGCCATGCCCTCTCTAAGAACAGTTGGCTTTTTATCTCTTAGCCAGATGCTCATATTTTTACAGGTCAAAGAAGAATCTAGTCTCTTTCAGACCTCAGTTCTGTTAAATTCAGCTGAAGTCCACTAATGGGTTCAAAAGTTTTCAAGAAGAGAAGAGACAGCACATGAGGATTGTTTTTGGAATCCAAGTTAAAAAATATACTTCAGAAGGTTAAGAAACCAGAGTAGCACCTTTTCTGGCGATTCGCACAGGATGTTTTCAGGCTTCAGATCCCTGTGAGCAATACCTAAACAAGAGTACAATGTTCATCAGAGAAGATACTGTCCTGTTTTATTTCTCATTAGTTCTCTTTATTAGAAGGTGGCCTGGGAAATATTCTAGACCTGAGTTTGCTACACAATCCCCCCCTTAGCAATACTGCGAATAATTTAATTGCAAAGTGTATTTGTTAAAATTCACTGTTGCATCCTGCTATACCTTTATCATCCTTAAATGTACACAAGAATCAGTCAAGCAAGTAAGAGCCTGCTAACACTGCAACTTCTTGGCTCAGCCCAAATTAATCACATTAATTAAAACCAGCTTATTGAGATGACTGACTTGTAGGAAAGTCTGTGTACACAGTTTAGTCAAAAGATTTCTGTGCCTTCTACAGTAAGGTTCTTTTCAGATGGATCAACTGGTGGTTTGCTGAACTCCTACAAGCACGGACAATACCTGAGGCACTCTCCCCCAAAAAAACCTAAGTTTCCAAGTGAAAATATCACCCTTTTAACAGTGAGGTGCATACTTATTTCTGAGGTAAAAGAAAAATTAAAGGGTTTGGATGGAGGTGCAGAAGAAAAGCTGAAGGAGAATAACCAAAGGGCTTCTTCATTCATTCAACTGCTATTGGAATGGGCTAATCGAACAGGGAAGCACAAAGCTACCTATCCATGCAATTCACATGCAAAGGTGGTTCCGCATTGTCAAAGTGGTTCAAATGTCTAAACACACAATTTCTGGAAGTCCTTCATTTAATATGACCAAACTTAAGGGGAAGGCAGAAAATAAGAAGCAAAAAATCAAATCAAATGAGCAACTTGGTTGTAATTTAATTGCACTCTAGCCTTGCTTAAAAAAAATTACACTCCAAGCACACTTGATATTACTTCAGAGTACAAGAAAATATCCCACCAAATTCTCGGTAAGGGAATTTCTAATGTCTTTTCTTCAGCACACTCCATCAGACATGACTTAAACATTAACAGCATAGCACCAATCTAAAGGAATCAGAACTTTCATAATGATGCAGTTCATGTTGCTTATGCATGGAAAATGGCATAATGAATCCATCAAGATGACCCATGCTGACATTTACAACAAGGTTGACAAAATTGCCAACAGTTGGCCTGGTTTGCAAGTTGAAACCCAACAGCGCTTTTCTGTGTTATAGTCTGAATTAAAGTGTCTGATTATATAACATTTTATTTTGCACATAGCACTAAGAAAACAACTGCCTTCAAACACTCCTCCAGTGGATTATTAGCAATAAAACATGCATATCCCAAGTGCGTGTAAGGCAGTATTATCATCCAGCTGAGTTTTAAACTACTCCTGGCAAAAGAATTAGTTGTCCTCTTTGAAATTTTTCTTTAAAGCATCTAGCTATAGCACTTCACCATTAAGCTGTGCAATAAAACTGCTTTAATTTCCTGTTTACTTTAGTGTTCTGTATGCTACTTACTAATTATTTTAATGTCACACAGAAGAACCATAAAGAGAACAATAAAATCAAAGGGGATGTAGTTGTAGCTGTTTTGCAAGTCATGTCCCCACTGTACCAATTCACAGCAAACAACAAGAAAGAAAGTGAATTGCTGCTCTAAAGTCACTTTAATGAATCACTCCCCTCTTGTTTGGGGAAAAGAGAATTAAAACTAAAAGCTGAGAGATAACTACAGAAAGACATTAGCTGAGTCGATGTTAAACTTCCTTGAAGAGTGTTCATAGACTTCAGCTGTTAAGCAACCTACCCCAGCCCTAACACATCAAATAAATATTTATCCACATGTTCAGCCTAAGTTTCCTGTTCCTTATTTGCCCTGTCTCTCAAAGTCAAAGACTTCTAAACACAGGTGCATTCTCTGCAGGTTTAAAGTTGAGTTATTACATAGACAGGCTACGAAGAGTACCAAAAATTTTCATCCAAACTAAGTTTGTTTCCAGATTCAAGTTAACTTCTCTTAACATAGTCGCAATATGTGACAAGATCCGTATTCCTCAGGTTTACCACTTTCTTTATTCCCCATGCATTGCTACACTCTTCTTTTTAATGGGTTCAACCTATTGAGGTACCAATGCTGCGATCCCAACTCAAGCACATAAGCAGTCCTGTGACCTACAAGTAAAGCCTACAATTAAACATTTATTGAACTGAGGCCAGTACTAAACAACTTAGACAGAAAACATAGATCTGCTGAGATCTACCTGGCTAATCAGAATGGCAAAATAAATTGAGAGAAAAATCTATCAAAATAAATAACCAATAAACATAGCCTCCAATTACATGCCATTCTATTCAGAGGTAGTCACTGTAACATTAATTGAAGTTGCTTAATCCTATGCAAGAACAGATAATCACGACATAGGAAAGATTTTAAAGGTATCTATGACATTCAACATGAACATATACTCTGGGGTGGCCATAAGGCACACAAATATTTTGAAATGAAACAAAAGTACTCCAGCAGGAAAACAATTTAACATAAAAGGACTCTCTACAGACAGAACTGGTTTTAAATCTGAGCAAATCCCAAATGAAATGAGGACACCTTCAAACAAGAACCATGGTTCACTTTCAGGACTCTCAACCCAAGAGCGGGGGTCTAAATGTGGAGACCAAAAGCTACTACAAAGAGGTCTTGTAACCAGTAAAAATTATAGGTAAATACAGAAAAGCATCTCTGTAGACCTGAAAGAGAAGGAAATTAAATAGAATATCAGCTCCCTTTTGGGTAAACTTTACATGGTGGGTTAGGTAACAAGAACAAGTAAAACGGATTCAACCCTAATGTTAATTCTCCCTGAATGCTGACTTAACTTTTCTTCTTCAAAAGGCTATACCATCTTAACACAGCTGATTACTTAAACTACCACTTTATGAAAATAATATTATAGAGGAAAACAGCATAAGTGATCTGGCATTGCTTGTAAACAGAAATGCTAGGAAAGGCTGACTACTTACAGATAAAACGTGCTCCATAACCTAAGTGTACAATATCAGCTAGTAAAGATGGAGACAGCCTTCTCTTACCTTTTGTATGAAGAAAATCCAGAGCAGAGGCAATATCTCTCACCACTTTGCTAGCTTCTCGTTCATTGAAGTGCTTCCGCTTTTGTATATGAGCCAGGATTGAACCTATCAGAGTAACAGGTAAAAGGGAAAAAACCTTAGTATGAATGCCGCCTGGACTGAGAAAAGGCTTTGTCAAGACAAGGATAAAAATGCAATAGCCACTACTAGTCTGCCATAAAGTGAAAACTGATCTCAGTGTGAACAGGGCCAGAACTGATTTAGAAAAGTTAGTTGCAAATAACACTCTGTCCTAGTATGCTTACATGGCAGAAACTGAAGTGTCACAATCCCGTGTTTTCATATAAAAAGAGCCTCAGAAAATAACGATGAGCTAGCATCAAGTACCATGAATCCATAACCTCATTTCTTGTATTTTATAACAGTCTTTCACTGCAGGCAACTTCCCTGGACCAAACAGGGGAGTGACTAAGAAGAAAGAGGTACAGCTGAGTAGCTTCAATACTTAAGCATGCTAGAACATAATTTTCAAACACTGCAGCCCTCTAGTTTAAGCACAGCATGACATGCAATCACTTCTTACTGCCCCAGCACATAACTGGTCTGTTTCCCACACGCTGAACAGTAGAGACTTACTAACAGTACTAGTAAAACTCAAACATCAGCTAAGGATGTCCAGAGCACTTCAGCAAAACTCACCCTCCCCCAGGTCACAGGTGGCCATGCTCAAACTAACTCTCCTCATTTCATGTAATGCGACAACTGAAATCCTGCATTGAAAGTATACACTTTTTTTTTGTCTCAACATCATCAAAATAAAAGGACATTCTACCTTTAAATACATATTAAAGTTCCCACTGACACCAAGATAAGGCTCATAGACTGACTTAAGGCAAAATTCGTCCAGGGACAGAAAATCTCATAAAAGACCTCTCAAATACGAGCATACTGAAGGACTGCTAGCTTGCAGGCAGAGCTCCACTGGCAACCCTTTAACAAAGGATAAAAGGAGGTTTGATTCCCCATCTTCAAGTGAATTCCATCAATCTTCTCAAAAGATTAAATATGTCTTTAAAAAAACCAATTAAATGCAGTCCATAGAGATCCAAGCCCACTAAGCCTTAATACTGTCTCACATTTTCTTACTCGGATATATTTATAAAAGCAATCAGGCAGAGAAATTCAAGAAGTAACTGCCATTTGGATATTAGCCCCCAATACAGTAAACATTTTGTATCTCAGGTGGTTTCATTTTTATTCTTCAGTTCCAGATGTTGAAGGAAATCTCCCATTGTCTATTGCAGTAATTCCTGTTCTTATACCATCTTTGCCGCTGCCGCCACTCCTCCACAGTGAGGATTCAGAGAGGAAACAGGAGAGACAGTCAAAAGGAAGAAAGACGGACAAAAGACTCTTTGGATACGCTTTGATATGACAAAAGACTCTTCAGATATGCAGAGATATACTGTTTCAGATGGGTGGAGGAAGGCCACTTTGGATCAGGTTATCAGATTTCAAATACAGGCGGTTTCCCTTGTCAAAAACATCACTTTCTAGTTTGCTACAGATTTCTTAAGCGCACAGAGTTCAAAGTGTTTTCCTGGTATAGCTGTTCTTTACACCTTTAGAAAGTAGTAACAGTTCTGAAATGTTTCCATCCCTGTGGAAAATACCCCAGACTTTGCAGGAAACAATACTGAGTCACCTGAAGTGCTCATTTAACTCAGCAGGTTTATTTCAATTACGCTTCTGAATACAGCTGATGTTCCAGACTCTTTCAGATAAGAAGTATATCAACAAAAACATCCTCTACTCAGCCCACGTAGAGGAATCCCACAAACAGAAAGACTAGCAGGGCACTCCTGCCACAGTTGTTACCACTTCTTCAGTATTCAGAGAGAAAGCATCATATGGTACCTCCCAAAATGCATTTCAGAGAAAAAAAACAAACACACACAAAAAAGGAGGAAAGGTCTCTTAAATCATACAAGTTCAGTATAATAAGCTGGATTTTAACACTTTCACTTATAAAATACTACCAAGCAAGGATATTAAATGGTTTCTGCATATCATGGTGAACTGAACACACCCAAAAACGGGAACAGAGCTCCTTCAGTCACCACAGCTACAGGAAAGCAAAGCTGAAAATCGAAAGCCCAAGTTATGCCCCAACATTGTAGGCAACATTGGTCTCAGACTGGTTATTAAAGTAAGGCTTGCACTGAAGATTAATGTTCTCATTCTTGCCAGCCACACCACTTAGATCAGAATCCGTAGTGCATCAGAAGCTGGTCTGACTCCTAATTCCCATTATTTGTTTCTTCAAACCCACATACCTAACACTTCAAATGCTGAAATTTTTCAAAGAGAAAACTAGCCTCAGCCCTAGCTGACCACTGTAAAAACAGCAGTTAAGAGAGGGAAGAAGGTGTAGCATTATTACCCTGCCAGCAGTCATGCAGGTACACTGACAACCACAGTCTCACAGTCAAAGAAGAGGGTTAACTAACAGAAGAATGTGGAGATGGGAAAATAAACAAATGCATATTCATCTCAATTGAGCCCTATTACAGCTAATTTGTCAGAGAAGTCTGTGCACTAAGAGGAACAGTGTTAGAGGAAACCACAATGAATTGATGCAGTAATTTTAAGGGAAGGTAAGCAAAAGCTTTTATTCAAGAAAAAACCCACGTTCTTGTCTTTTTAAAAAGTTCTGCATCTATACTGAAAGAATTTGCATTTCTTGCACATGTGGTTTGTTACTGAAGACCTTCTTGACCTGTGACAATAGATGATGTTTCTATGGACAGAAGTATACTCCTTCAGAAACTCAGTTTTTCTTTGAAGTGTAGGCCATACTTAACTCATGGTTTTGTACAGCCATGCAAAATGGATACTGTAATTATGCTCAATGCAGACAAATGTGAGAAAGCCTACAAAGTGCTTGATGGAGCCTTCTCATTCCTCAGGTGAGTGTTAAATGCTGGAGATCAGTGACCACACATGCTCACTTGACTGGCCCTCAAACAGCCACAAGCAGACTGCTTCACAATTACAGCATCCCAAGGCAGAAGATATTTTTCACAACAGTGCTCCATGAGTTTCAGGAAACGAAGTCAATCCTACATCAAGGGAAAATGCTAACAGAGTATATAGATGCTGTACCAAGATCATGCATAATACCTGACTTACCGTGTGCCTCCTCTTGCCTGAAGGTAGTGACCTAACTATAGTCCAAAGCTTCCACTTTAATAGAGCTGACACTTCCATTGCTTAACTACAGAAAGGGATTGCAAACGTATGAACAGACCCATCAATATTCCAGAATAACCACACTTCAAGCTTTGTATGTTATTTCCTCTACTACTTTGCCTTAAAATTCTCAAGCATTTAAAGTAAGCTCTTCATTTGCTACTTTAAAACACTGAGACAAACAGGACCAAGATGATTCAATGAACAAAGGCACAGTTACTGCACGGTACCTCCTCGCAGCTTCTCGAAGACAAGGTAGTATCTTGTGTCATCTTCAAAAAATTCTATTAACTCCAAAATGTTCCTTTGAAAAAAAACAAAAGGGGGGGGAGAAATAGAAGAAACAGGCACAGAGTGTAAACAAAGCAATGATGAGTTTCAGCATGGATAATTAGGAAGTGCCAGAAGTAATCAAAAATAAAAGTTCTAATAAACAAGTTGCTTTGGTTGCCTAGGGCATTAAAACCACATTTCCAACTCACACTGAAATTTAAGCAGGGGAAACAGGCCAAACACCAAAATCAGACAGGACTGTGAAAGAGTTCTGCTGCTGCTCAACTGACAGGAAGATAACTGGCAATAAGTTATATTTAATAATTTAGAACATTGCATTTGTGCTGAAGGCAAGAACAAAAAAATTAAATTGGCATTCTTTCTCTCTGGAAATCACAAGGCAGAACACACAGGGCTCAACAGAGACAGGCATCTGTCAACATGACATTAAATCCAGTGCCTCAGTTACCATTTCTAGACTAACTCACTCCTGTTTAGCTAAAGTACAGTCTTTGCAGCACAACACAAACACCTCATGTTGCCTTGAGAATGTCAAACATGTAAGTCAGATTTTTCTATACTTACAGTACACACAAAATCCAAATTCTGCACGTGGTCATGAGAGCTTGTGGTTTTCATCAGTTACGTATTGGATGACCATATGCTCTTAACCACACACAGAACAAAGAAACAATCTGCTTCTCTATAGCACAACTTAAGCCCATGAGTTTGGTAAACAAGTTTGTTTTCAAATTATTTTTAAGTGTTGTACTAAAATTTGTAACAAAAGGCTCAATATAAGCTGCACAACTGTAGTATAGGTAACAGCTGTTGTATACATTCTAGATCAGAGACATCTAAAGGAGTAGTTTCAGAATTGGCTGAAACTCATCACAGAGCATGCTGGCTGCATAGCCTTTCCCTCCTTTTCAGACACGAGTAGCAGCTTTAAAGTTGCTTCATCCTGTGGCTATGTGAAGTCAGCACACATCCAAATGAAAACTAAATTAGCTTGTGGCTGATCTAAGAGCTCCAGTGCAAAAGTAGGAAGGCCGACACAAAGAGGAGGACAAACCACATGTTAAAGAAAGGCATGGCAAGACCGTTCCTTTAACAGCAGCTCATATCAGGTCAGCTTTTGCTGATGGTGAAATCAGAGTGAGTTACATGACTTAATTTCTAAGTATTTCCCTAAATTTCACAGGTAAGAGAAGGGGAAATTCTTATTTTGAATAGGTCAAGTCTAAGTTTCAACTGGTTATAAGGAGACTACTGCAAAGCTCCTAACCTAGTCACATATAAGAGACTTAAAAATTTGAAAAAAAAATGTTCAAGATACTTTAAATAAACAAACACACACAAGAGTCTGTACTTACTTGTTACCCTGACACTGGTACAGCGTTTCTATTTCACGAAAAACCCGACTCCGACTATGCCCAGCATTTTTTTCAATTATCTGTGGAAAGAGTTAAGAGTTCGTATTTGAAAAATCACTGCAGGAACTGTGCATGTGGCTCTGGACTTAGATAACTGACCTAAAGCTTGAATCCCAGGCATGCCCACCAGAGACAAACACTCCACCTTTGTTTGTTTAATTTCTCATCTGTCATTTATGTACAGTGTCAGCAGGGCTCTGGAAGGCATTCAAAGGACAAGAGAAATGAGGACAGGAAGAGAAGAAAGGAACCAAATCCATGTGTTACACAGTCACTGGCCAGTTACTGCAAGCTTTTTCTTGCATCACTTTAACTCTGCAATGTGGAGAAAAGGATATCCTTTTCAGTTCTAACAAAAATAGATCTGAGTCACATCAGACATTGAACAGTCAAAAAGAAGAGGTTTGTCATTATGGCTTTTAAGTAAAAACTACTAAATTCACCACAAAATAAGAGTTTGGTTCGTAGCACAAACTTCATGGAGACCCAATAACAGGACCTAATGTATTAAAGAAAACATTCAAACTCAGAGCCCTTCTGTACTGCCATCAGAAGTCACCTTCCTTCACACACTCCTCAGGCTGAAAGAGGACAAGGACTTTCCACAGTGGCTGAGAGCAAATGATTGCTATGTGAACTGAAAGCTCATGACATTACCACAAATACTACCACCATGTGTACCCAGTATCGGTTTCTCATTTTTACAGTCGGAGTTCTCTTGTACAGAATGGGCAACCATTGACCAGTACTATGTGGGACTTGCTATCTGATCACATCTAACTCATAATGTAGCGGTTTGTTTATTCCAGACTTTCAAATTCAACAATTCTAGAAAGTACACACAAAATTACAGCATCTATAGAATTAGATTTTTAAAGAAACTTAAAATTTTGTGCCTATGGTTTTTGCAAAAGAATCAAGCATAAAGCTTTCTTATTACTATTATTTGTGTTTGTAATTAAACGGGAGACTCAGGATAACCACAAATCTGTAAATAGACCCTAACAGTTAATATAATGGTGTTACAGAAGATTCCCTTATATCAAAAAACAAGAGACAGCTTTACATGAACTAATGGCAGCAACTGATGCTCTCTGAACTCAGAGCAGCATTCTCAAAAGCTTGCATTATTTGGTAGGCCATGCTAGATAATGACTCGTCCTCTTCTTTTATAAGAAGGGATAAAAACTGGCTGGACTACAATCAAACTAGGACACGAGAGGAACGCTTGCCCTGAAATCTAACCATCACACAGCCATTTACTGTTTGTGAATTCTACCTGCGGCTGATATACCAGTTCACTCCAGAGACACAATACTTAGGATGACACATATCAACAGTTATACAGCAGGCTCATTTCAAGCATCAAAAATTTTCTAAAAGGTTTTGTTATTACCCACTCTATTACAGGTTTTCACTGAGATACTAGGAGGGAGAAGACATGTTATAGACAGAAGTGATACTGCATTTATTCTATACTTACTTTTACTGCATATTCTTTCCCATTTTGGAGGCTGACAGCACCCTGAACTTTGGCATATGCTCCCTCACCAAGAAGCTCAGCAGTCAGCTTGTACAAGTCTGCCAAAGAAATCCAGCAGAAAGGACATATGAGGCAAAGCATTTCAGTGAATAACATCAAGACAAGCCATTTATCTGATGAGCATCCCTCATATGACAGCAAGTGAAAAATTTCCCTTGGTAATGAAGACAGAAAATAGATTTATGCAGTATTAAAGCAGATGTGCCAGCTTTAATTATGCCTCATTTTTCACTTCCCCTCCTTCAAGTTCCAGGAAAATTTAAAGTAGACTCCATTCCAGCATCAAAATGACAAGCTTGTTCATATAAGAAACAGTTTATATCTCAGCAATTGCTAGAACCTCATCCACCTTCCCTGCCTTCACATAAAACTCAGAATCAATTTTTTCAGGTGGGAAACATTTCACTCCTTGATCAGAAAATGCCTACCACGCAAAATCCACTTGCAGAGATGAGATAGCATTTTAAATATAATTGAAATTTGAAGGTTTAAACGTAGAAGACTGCTACCATCTTGATTTGCAATGTACCTTACAATGCTACCTGCCCACTAAGAAGTTTTATACTGGTCAGCTTTGTGACACTGAACCGTATTTTACCTACAATACAATACTTCACAGTATTTGTGCTCACATCTATTCAATCAAAACAGTTTGACATCAGCACTGTTCCTATTGAAAAAACCACCAAACCACCACCAAACCAGATTATGAATAGGACAGATTTCACCATTAAGAGAAAAAAAAAGAGACTGAAGACTGAAACATGGAGGATAAAGAAAAACAGAAATGTCAACTTGTAACATTTGCTAAAAAGCAATGTTTAGCTAAGAAAACTAAGAAAAGTAGAGGGGAAACAGACCATTACAATTAAAAGAAGCTTAGAAGTTGCCACCAACCTTCAAACTTCCCAGGGACATGATCTGTGGCTCTGGTTCTTTTTTTCTTTTTCCTTTTCCCACTGTTTGCTATGGGGAGAGGCTGACTGCTGACCATCTCTGTGTGGCAGAACATAAAGGTACCTTTAACGCACAACCAGTTACTGTACTTCAGGAGAAAATTAACATGCTCTTGTGTGTTTATGTTCTTAAGCTGTCCAAAAGTTTCTCTGTCTTCAACATAGGCTGCCATCTCTCCCCCAAATATGAGATGAAACCTAAAAAGACAATTTAGGTGCTAATTAACAGCCCTAGGGAGGCCTTATAAATGTAAAACCAGAAGAAAATAACTATGCATCTATACTGAATCCTCCTCTCACAGCACAGTAAAACAAAGCATAGGAATAACCTTGCCAACAACCACCATGAGCTACCCACAACATAACACATGCCCTGATGCAAGACAAGATTTACAGCCCTCACAAGGGAGCTATTCTTTGAGCTATTCTACCATTTTACAAGTAGATTTTTTCAAGTCAGCTTAAGAAAATGAGTTTTCAAAACAGGAGGAAAGTGTGGAGAAGTTTCAAACAAGCCAGTGAAACAAAGCAACCACAGGAGTTAACATGTCAAAGGAGCGATCTAGGTCAGTTTATGCTGCCTAAGTCCAGAAAAAACAAACAAACATTTCTCAGAACCATGATGTGCCTTTCTAAACCACAGATCAGTGGATAACTTATGCTCCAAAACAAGCAATGTTTACAGATTTAGATATTTTTTTCCTGCATTACTAGCTGCAGATATTACAAGGGCTTACTCAGAGATAACAATTCACTGATGAAAGATAATAAGGCAGAAAAAGAAAACACACCTGTATATTCTTATGGAAGGCCTAAATAAAAACAATGCCATACACTTTCTCTGTCAGAGGTTGCTTCATACAGGTAACCTATGTCCAAAACAGTTAAATGATTCCACGCTATACTCACATGAGCACTTCTCCACCAGTCCCATCCTGCCAAGTGGGCCCTAACAGTTAAAAGTCATGGCTCAATCTTTAAGGCAGTAGCAAAGCACTCCTAAGACATTTTACAGTCAAGAGGATGTCTAAGTAAATTCACAATTAGAGATCTGTACTACAGAAAACACTAAATCCCTAGAAATAGCATAATTATGAGAATACTGATAATGAAAGAAGAGCAAGCCCTAAAAACAACAACAAAAAATTCTCTGGTAATTCTCCTTTAACAGAGAGTCTTTGTGAATAGCAGTTTTTCTGCCTTTTACTGTTTCTGAAATACTCTTAAAACACAGGGGAAGCTCGGAGGCAGAAAATGTTACACAACAATCTACCAATACATGAAATACCTTTTGTTTGCTTCATTGTATTTTTCTTGTCAATATCTGTCAGTAATAGCTATTACGAGTGTCACTTAGAACTCACAGGTCTGAAATTTTCAGACAAGTGCTATTTTGAAAACTCTTTCTCTTTAACAACTTACTGAAACATTTAAAAATGTATCACTCAAAGCCTCAAGACAATAGTAAATCCTCATTTTCAAGTCTTAAGCAAAATGTGTTAAGAAATCACCACGACGGATGACATATGCAAGTTCTTAAATACAATAAGAAATATAAAATCATACATTTCACCAACTTTTGAAGCAACAGCTTTTTAACTCAAACTGACACACATACAGTTTCGAATTTTAACAAAGAGAAGGCTAGCCTCTGACAGCAAGTGCCAGCTCTCCCTGACTTCAATTCAGCCTGCATTAGAAGTTATTCAGAATTGGAATTGAAATGACACATATGAAGCTCCTTAGAGATAGAGCTGTCGCCTTGAAGGAGGTGCTTGATTTCTAGAAGGTGTCAAATAAGTAATTTTAATGACCTGACGTTCTCCAAATCAACAAGTCATACCTAGACAGATTCTATTCCTTTTCAAATATTACACGGTTTCAGAGCTTGTGACAGACTAAAAATTATCAAAAAGACAAGAGATGAAACCTGCATCTTAGTACAGCTGACAAATGTCTTCACAACCATCTCCTGCACTCTACCAGTTGGCTATGATATTTACAGTTTGGTGTTTAACAACTCACTACATTATTTCGATTCCTTTTAGTCTGACTCAACTCCTAAATTACAGAGAACTGCTTCCTTGAAACCAGGAAGTTCACTAGTCAGGTACACAGAAACCAAATTACTGAAAAGCTGGTATTTTCAACCTATAGTCTTGACTAAATTTGCTACTAGACAGGCATGAAATGTTTGCTATATTAGATTCTTATTACCCTTCTGGTCTGCTATTTCACATCACTGTGTAGTTCACTTCCATCAACGCAGCTTTTTCTTTAAAGGTATCACAGTTTCATTCTCATTATGCACTTTGTCATAATGAACTGGTACTTATATAACAGTTGGTAGGACAAGAAAATGCCTTTAGCCCAGCCAAATCCTTTAGAGGTTTTTTAAGCTTTCAAAGAAATGCTTGTGTTTCTTGACCATATACCAAAGTTTCTGATGAGACTGGAAGCCAGTGTGCCTCAACCATCCAAGCAATGCTGAGGTGTTTTGCATACTGCAGGACTTCCTCTGGTGACAAGGACACTGTGGGCTCTGAGAATGCTCGTCCAGCCAGACAGAAAGCTCAGAGACCGGATGAACTGCTCTGGAGGGAAATGTCAGGTCTAAGATAAATGTCTAACTGTCGTCATTTTAAGGTCATTTTACAATATGGCCCGAAGCACTGAACCCCTGCGTCCAAACTGACTTGTCCACCCACTTCATAATCTATTCTGGCTGAGTGCAGGGAGGAGGGAGTAGAACACTACTTGGTGTTTAGAGCAGACTAGTCAAATCTTTGATAAAGAGCATTTCTTACATCCCTCTTGACTGTAACAGTCAGACCTTTCTCTACTTACTGTCTGACTGGCAGCGTGACAAAAGCTGAAGAAATAGAGAACGGTTCAAATTCTGATCTGTCCTTCTCCTCCAGTCAGGTCAGGATTATTGCTCACAGGATAACGTAACCCAGCAAAATCCATACTGCAAGCAAAAAGAGCAAGTTTCTGTCTCAGCTGCAGTTTTGTTGAAGTTCTGTATTTTATTATCATCATAACTCAGTGTTGAGGCAGTATTTAACATACGCATTAATCACAGCCTGTGTGGGAAAGTATAGTTACAGCCTTTTCCTTTTGCTATTGTGGCCTCTACAACTATCTTCAAAAGATGAACAAAAGCACTTATCTTAAAGACGACTTTCAAACAATGCCAAGTGAAGAAGAAAAGGAACGATTACCACAAGTTTCACTTCATCCAGATGTTAAATCACCTTTCATCTTGCTTCCTAACACTCCATATACAAACATGCCAAAATCCACTACCCAGACGTTAACTCCCCTCTTATTCTAATCTGCCTCCCAAAGGAAGCTAGGCATACTTAGAAAACAAGCACACACACGTACAGGAAGCACTTGGAGAACACAGTACAGATGCCTTTTTCTATTAAGAAGATACCTTGTTTGTACGTTTGAATTCAATGGAAGAAAGCAGTTTAAGCAGAGAATCTGGGTACTACCACCTGCTTCAAAACTGGGTCTTGCTTGAGCCGGGTTTTCTGCAGCTGAAAAGAAACACAATCACATTTATCTTCAGAAATCACATGAATGTTGTTACTTACATTCAGGCAGTGCCCTGAGTCTCAACAGATTGCAAGAACCTGTTGTGCCAGGCTTCATGTGAGCACACAGCAAGAGGACACCCCTGCATTAAAGACATTATACTCTTAAGTACAGAATGCAAAACACAACTATTATTTCCAGTACTGCAGTCATTTCAACTGAAGAGAAGACCCCCTCGTTACAGTCTTGCAAAAACAATAGGGAGATTTATGGTGTTCATTAGTTCTTGTTATACCATTGGAGAACCACAACAAGTTTAGACATAAAATACAGAATTACCCTTAACAGACAAGATTCATCATACTCTTAACCTAGATCAACACTCTGCCAAGATAAAACACCCCAACTACAGCCATAACAGCACCCAGTTAAAGCGTATCTTGAAATTGGTCTTGAAGGCAGCCAAACAGGCTCTAACAGAACAGGAGCATGAGAAAGCATTTTCCACAGCTGAAAATCTTCTCCTGAGAACAGGTACCACTAGTACTGAATTCACTCTAAGCAAGGGGCAAACAAGGTAATGATGTTCAGGTAATACCATCTGAAGAAAAGAAGAATCAGGAGCCTCAAATAAATCCTTCTGCCAATTCACAGAGGATAGCCACAACCCAGAATTCAATAGACGAAACAAACTCAAAGATTATGTGCCGACACAGGATGTTTTCATCCACTAAGGTGGTACCTAAACAGCTCAATAGGTGGTACCTGTTCAGACCAAATAAAAGCCCACTGAGATCTCTGATGAGGCTTCTCTAACTGAGATTTAAAAATACTATTTTGACTAATTGAATAACAGGCAGATCAGTCTGCATCTTCTGAACAACATCCAATTTCTCTGTTGATTTATGCTTATTTTCAAAGCCATTGTTTACTTGCTCAAACAGCTACTGAAAGAGTCAATAAAATAGTTATGCATGAGTAAGTCCCTCAATTCCACAAGCATGACTTACCTGTGAGACTCAGATTTCAAGTGTAAAAGCGTGTACTCACTTTTTCAAAAAAAAAAAAAATTGTGCTCACAATTTCAAAAAAAAAAATTTAAGCCACTTTGAAGTTTCAGACATCCAGAGTTTTGGACAAAGAAACGAAACGGAAACAGATTTCAGTTTCATTTTCCTACCAATTCAGTTGCTCACGTTGTTCTTGGACCCTCCCTTCTCCAGCAACACTTTGATTCCTGTAGATGTAGCTCATAATGAAACAGGACTCTCTCAGCAGATGCCAATTCTGCCAAAACTTGCTAGTTGCTGGAAGCTCGGAATAATGAAATCTACCTTTATGAAGCAACTTCATAGTGATTAATCGTGCTTGTAACATTATAGATCACAAGAAACAATTTCAAGAGGAAGAATGCCCAATTCTTTAGGTCAGCCTTATGTCAAATCCAGAGGCAGATTATTTTAATAATCCTTTTGTACTGCATTAAGAAAGAATATTAATTTCAAATTGTAAGAAGTGAGTATTCTTACAGGTCATTCATCTTCACAGCAGTTTGCCATAATTCATTCTTAGCTGTCAAAATCACCTTCTCCTCTCACCTACATGAAAACCTTTAGCATTGAATTCATTAATCTGAATTATCCATGAAGGAAGAGGAACTTAAAAATATTCCAACATCTTCCCAATAAGATACAGGAGCATTAACATTTTAAAATGAACATCCAAAAGTCAACAGGAAGCCCAAGCAATCTGACTTCATGGAAGAGCAAGTCTGACAAAAATTATCAATTCTGCCTTATCACAGGCATTACTGTAACACCTACGCAGTATAACAGCTGACACCATCCTTCTAAAATCATTCACTCTGTGGAAAAGGTTACAGCAACCTTTTTCTTTACCTCTATACTTCTCTCTATGTCCTAGTTTGGCTAAAACAGGACTATTTCTCTTTTCAGGAGTTTTTCTTTCAGTTAAGTTTCTTCTAAGTAACTGCACTTTCTGAAAATACAGTTACCTGTTTTTCAGACACTGTCTGCTTTTCAGGCTTCATAATGCTCGATATTTACAGCTGCTGCTGAAGTATCAGTAGGATTGGCATGTAGAAAGGCCCACGTTTATACTTATCCCTATGAGAACCAAGGTCACTGCTGGCCCTCTTTTGTTAAACAAGTAAAAAGTGGTAAAAGGGTCGCAACTGCAGAAAAGTGCAGATGGGACAGGTGACCAAAAGCTGACCAACGAGGTATTCCATCCTATCCACGTCATCCTCAGTATAAAGCTAAGGGATCATGAGGGTCTTGCTCTCTTCTTTCATGGTTGGCATCCCTGTGGGACCCTGCTTGCTCTTCTGCCTCCAACCCCGATCCGTGCATTCCTGAACCGGTTCCTGTCGGCTGCGGAGTCCGGTCCAGGACGTCCGGGTGCTCGCCCTGCTGCGGTGTGAGCTCCTGTGGTCCCCCAACCATCATCGGGAAACTCGGTATTGGTTTTGTATACTTTTCCTGTTATTTCCATTATTAGTAGCATTACTATTAATACATTATACTGTTTTCCATTATTATTGTATTATTAAAGTAGTTGTAATTTCCAACCTGTAAGTCTCTCTCCCTCTTCTCTGTCCCCTCCCGGAGGGAGGCAGAGGGTTAATAGCAAGCGTCTGCCGCCTGTTTTAAGAGTCAGCCCAGCCTTAAACAGTGACACTCTGTGATTCCCTTCTGTCACACTTTTAGAAGACCAGAGTCACCTTACCTTCTCTGCACACAAGTTGCAGACTCTAACTTTTTGTACTCTCAGCTAGCCACTTCCCTTGCAAACTAAGCATGGGGTTTCTGAGGTTTTGAGTCAAACCCTCCAGCAATGAGTGGATCTCACTTTGCAGGACAGCACCCTTAGCTATTTCAAATAGATTCCTCCCACCTCAATTTTTTTTTTCTTTAAAAGCACTAGTTATCATTCAGAATGGCAGCAAAAGAACTGTCATCATCCCCACTGGAAAGACAAAAGAAAACAAGACAAGTGTGCTGACCCTGCTATGAATTAACAAGTAAGCATAACAAATGAGACTGAGGGTGGCTTAAAAACACACAGTAATCTCTTTAATTTCTTGTTCTAGAACAATATGTCTCTGAGGCAGCCACATGGATGAGATGACATAATGGGGTGTATTTCATGGGGCTAACAAATAAACATGAACAGTAAGCCTTGTCAGAAACATGGCATACACACTGGTTATTGCACTAAAGACTATCTTCCCTCCTTCCACATACAGCAGTACAGCCAAACAAGATATTTAATGCTACTGATCACTGGCGGACAATTCATATTTAATAGTTTCCATCACAGTGCAGTAGGAACTTAGCTGCAAAATTATTTTAAACTCCAGATCACACGTATTCTAAATGAGAAAAGTCCTTGCAATAGTACTTTGACTCAAATATTCAAAGCTTCTCTAACCCCTAGAGCACTTTTAAATTAAGGAGATATACCAGGCAAGTAAGTTCTGAGGGCCTCTTACTAAACAGTAAGCTGCTTACTCTCTTCTACATCTGATGGCACTAACAACTCTCAGAAGATTGTCTCTGCATTGCCAATTAGCTCCTCTAACCCCACTCAGCTCCCTTGCTAGCTTTCAAGCCTAAGCCAAAGAGAAAAACTTCTTAGAAGACAACTTTTAATTTCATATAGATACAAGATAAGCATTTCCTGCTCTTACTCCACACCCCACAAATGATCAGATAATGACATTTATCACTGGAAAAAAAGCTACACAACATACTCCCATATTAGCAAGCAGCCTTGTATAGAGAAGTTAATCTAACCAGATGCGTGTTTAAAGTTTGAAGTAAGACTGATTTTTCTTCCTTTCCTCCTCCTCTGTGCTTTCAACTCTAAAATTCATAGTCATTAAACTCCACTGAATTTTCACATTTGATGTCACATAAAATTTGTAGCAGTGTTTTAACATTTGTTACCAGGAATGTACTAGAAGGCGAGAGGAAATTCCTCATAGTAGTAAACACTTTTGAAAGCATTAGGGAATACTGATACAGCATTCATACCATGAAATGTCATAGAATCACAGAATCATTTAGGTTGGATAAGACCTTTAAGATCATGTCAAGAAACTTTCAAGTGTGCAAGGCATCCCAATCCACTTCACCTGGAAGGCTGCCAATACCAAAAGCAATTACCTTTAGAACTGCAGTGGAAGAGGTTCAGCTCCACCAGTGTGTTTTGCCTTGCTTCCATCCAGCACCTGGAAGGCATGAAGAGGAGCTCTGTTTCAAAAAAATGCCAAACTGTAGCTCTTCAAAGTTATCAGAGTATACACCAATCTTTCCAAGCTAATTATGGGGCATAAATTTGTATGATAAAGAGGTTTTTATAAGCAGTAAGCTCATAAAAGGAAAGGGAAAAGAGATCTGAAGAGTGGTTTATTTCTAAACAAGTCTGACATTTCACAAACAAGTGCCAATGGTGTCAGGGGAATGGGCTGATTTTTGGCTATCACACATACTGCTGAAGCCAGCAGCCAAGCTGTCAGCAGCGCTGTACCACTGCCTTGTGTTTGCTTCTCCTCCCTCTGAGCTGCCTCACAAGGCCACCCTGGTCAGGCTAACAGATACTGCAGAAATAAAGTATACATTAAATCTAGATAGATTTTCAGTGTTCCCAGAGGTTCATAGGTTTCATCGTTTCATGACAGATGAAAAATACAAGAACAACTGATTACTTGTGATCAAACCTAGGAACACGTTCATTCGCCTTTACCCACTCTTCCTCCACTCCACCAGTATTCTTAATAGAAAGTAGCCTCCGTAGGAATTTATAGACTTACCACTCTTTATTTAAAAACGCACTACGTATGAAATACAGCAGTTTAAGCCTTCAGGGAATAACCAGCTCTAAGCAACAGGAACCCCCCACGTCCCTCGGAGAGGTCCCCGAGACCCGAAGCCGCCGGCCGGCGGGCTGGAGGCATTTGACCGCCTTCCAGTTGTC
>NW_009612766.1:17095-21504 GCF_000690535.1 Cariama cristata | reverse complement strand
ACATTCCCTGCCACTCCACACACAGCATCTGGCTTAACACATAACTTGGTGTAAGAAATGAGGTGAAAAAGGGCTGTTTTGGATTCCCCGACACCCTGCAGCACTTAATTCTACAGCATAATTATAAATATTTTAAAATTATGTCCTTGTGTTTGTTCTAACCCGATGATTTGTTAGGAAAGTATTCAATTCCTGTATAGCTAGAGAAAAGGAGTGGTCATTCCCTAATCACCTTTCGTGTGTCATTCAAGATGCTTCAAACCAACCGTGATACTCTGGAAGCAGGGACAGACCCTGCTGTCCGTGGGAGGTGGGACTCCATGACCTCCGGAGGTCCCTTCCAACCTGAAATATTCTCTAATTATGGCCCAACAAGGTATGCTCCCTCCTGCCACAAGGTTCAGACTCTCTCCTCCATACCATATAAATCCATATTGTATGCTAGAACAGTACTATTTATAACCTGCGGGGAGACTGTTTAATGACAAACTGTCTCATGCTCCCTCAAGAATTTACATTATCAGGAGGCTGGCTGCTGATAAGGGTGTGCCTGCAAACCCATCTGCTCCACCATTTCATTTGCAAAACAAAACAGTTCGGTCTGGGGAGAAACAGATTTAACCATTTAGCTCCGCCTTCATATAAATTTAGTCTATCAAAATAGTTCACTCAGAATAGATTGTGTTTTAGTGCACTGGCTTTCTTCATTCTAGCTTCAAAGATAGCTTTAACGACATTTTTGGTAGCATGCTATTCTTGAATGCTGTTTTGTTGCTATACTTTTACTCAGAGTAACCAAATAGTGTGAGAGAACTGAATATGCTCGCTTGGATGCTTTAACAGAGGGACAGTAAGCAGGATGAAGGAGGTGATGCTTACTTTGTGTATGACATTAAAGTCACTGCTTGAGTACTGTGTCCACATTAAAAAAAAAAAAGCTGAAAAATTTGAGACAAGAAAACAGGAGTAAGAGCAAAATTTTTTTTTTCTGTTTTAGCTTTTTATTGTGAATTACCCTCATATAGATACTTGAAAACTCCCACAAGTGTGTCATTCATCACTCTCTAAGAAATCACCTTTGATAACTAGATGTAAAGGAAGGCTAAGCATTCCATCACCATTAACCGCTCTGAATGACAATCTGCTGTGGCTGTTACTGAGTGCAGAAAGATTGACTGGGGAAACTGGCCAAAGAGAACAGCACCTGATCAACGCCTCTGCAGCTAGGAAAGAAACAGGGACTACCTACACTACACGGGATGTGTGCAGCTTGTCGAGGCTTACTGCAGTGACACAGAAGGGACAAGTAGTTTTGCTTGTGCTGGGGTGGAGGGGGAAGACAGCAGCAGCTGAGCCTTTGGGAAACTTTTTTCCTGTTGCTTTAGCTAAATGGATGATCAGTTGGAAGTTTAGTCATATCATCCAGGACCTCAAACTGCACTTGAAGATAAGAAATATTTGGCCAAATGAATGCTAATAACATATTATAGCAGTCTGGAAAATGTAGTAGAAGCAGCCACATTTAGAGAATGTGAAAGGAAAAAGACATGGTAATTTTACAAGAAGTGCTATAAGAAACATGAGTGTACTCAACTTACATTTCAAGATCATTCTGAAAATACTCTAGCTCAAATATGAGGTAGATACCCAGAATAAAGAACATTCAAAAGCAAAAGAATATGAAAATGTTCTCACTAAAATTCAGTTAAAAGAAAAGCTTTCAAATTAAGACATTTCTGATTATTCTTAACAAAAAAAAACCCCAACCCAACATATCTACTGTTGAGTCACAGCTGGCACCTCTAAGGGGCACTCTGTATACCAAGGAGTAGTCAAGTGAACTTTATTAATTCACTTCAAGGAGAGGCTCAATGAATGTTTAGACACAGTTGACTTGTCGGGAGGTATTAACACTAGTCCTACAGGTGCTCAAGGTATACAGCTTTGATTTTGAGTATGTAAGGCCTTTTCCATGGAATCACAAGAAAATTAAGGCAATTATGTAAGATTCAAGAAAATTAAGACAAAGTACTCTTAATAATCTGTGGATAGTGCTAATTTTGCCAAGACCCAGATAGCAGAAAAGAGAAGTTAATACCTAGCCCTGGCTGTATGCGTGTAACATCACAAAAAGGCAAAAGACTTGAAAAGGAGATTAACAGAAAACCTGACTTCAAATTATTTTGCTTTTTGAATCAGAAAATTGCAACATAGTATTTTGTTAGACTTATTTCCACAGCGCACACACGGTCAGTGATTTTATTTCTACTTACTTGTTTGCATTTGTCCTCAGCTGCCTTCTTATCCGTTTCAGCCTGCTCTGCTCTGTCAATGGCATTCTCCTTGTCCAGCTTCAACATCTGCATCTTTTTCTTGATAGCTTCCATTTTTGCTAAAGGATAGGTTGTATCTGTCACACAACTGAAAGAATTCCAAAGAGTAAAGTTTTAGATTTTTAACAGCTTGGGCAGAGAAAGAAGTTGTACCCAGCCAAGTCACAGGGAAAATGAGCTCAAGTGGTTGTAGAGAGCTTTAAACCCAGAGACCCCTGGACAAAACCCAGATCTATTGGCCTCTTCTCTGATCTTTCATACACAGCCTTTCTAAGGAATGAGCTGGAACAGACTCACTAGAGGAATCTTCACCACTCCATCATCTCCTTATTTGGGTCCTGTTTTCTTAAAGAGAAAACTGTTTCCATTTTTAAGCTTCTGACAGAAGCAAAAGTGTTGACATATGAACACATGCTTAGAAGAAAGCTTATTAGCACCCCTCTGTGTTTGCAGAGCAATTAAACAGCCTGAGAGATCTATGGGGATGTCCTGGCTTCTTATAATAATGGTGTAAGACTAATGGAGGAAAGAGAAGGATCTTTTTGGATTACTCCGAAATAAATCCATGCATAAAATAAAAAAAAAAATCTACACTTCAAAGGTAGCTTCTTATAATAATGGTGTAAGACTAATGAAGGAAAGGGAAGGATCTTTTTGGATTACTCTGAAATAAATCCATGCATAAAATAAATTAAAAAAATCTACACTTCAAAGGTGGCTAAATTTATGTTATAAAAAGATGCAGGATATGTTATGAAACAGCAGGGTTTTTCTTTCCTGTGAAAATAAGCGCTGGTGTTAAGGAACTAACTATAATCCATAATAGTATAATACATAACAGGGGGCAGATTCAGATACAGAGGTCAGGCTCAAAGGCATTCAGTGAGTTTTGAGTGCCTGTCTTTGAAATTCCACTCACTAAACACTTAGGGAACTGAACACTACACCTTAAGTTGCAGTCTAATGAGCACCGCAAATTATTTCTTCTGCTGTATGAAAGAGTCACCTCTCTGTCAGGCAAGGCAAGAGCAGGCTCTGGGAAGAACATCAGGAGCAGCTCCAATGATGACACCAAGACGAGCATGCAACGGCCCTGGGATGAGCCCCATTTCCTTTCGTGGTCCTATTAAACACAACCCTGTACCCCCAACTGCCCTCTCCCATCCCTTCATATGCTCTCACTTAGCTTCACAGCCCCTGACAACTGCTTTGTCCTGACTGCAGCAAGGGCTTGCTGACTCCACCTCCCAGAGCAGACGGAAAGCACTTGTTGACTTGGCTACGCAGGGACCTGCACGCCCTCACGTTCCCCCACTTCTTTTGCAAATTCAAGTCCTGTTAACTGCCCCATGATCCTTTCCTCCCCAATTCTGCCCCTGCTCTGCTCTCCACAGCCCCATGCTTCCTCTCAGGCCACACAGAGCCCAAACTCTTTGCACACCCTCACAAACCCTGTCAGGCCTTCCCTCAGATGCGCTTACAGCATCCCCAGCCGCGAGGGGTACCAGAAGACTCAGCACAAGACCCAGGAGTGAGCTGGAATGGCACTGGAAGGCCTTCAGCAGAGACTTCTAAGGAAAAATTGTCCTTTATTTAGCTAAACAAGATGGTAGAATGGACACAAAGCCAATGTCAGCACAATACCCATGAGCAAGGCCAGAGCCTCACAAACCATCCCTAAAGCACAACCAAGCTTGCCAGAGTGCTTGCTAGGTGGCTCAGACTGCCTTTTGAGATTTACTGTTGTTTCGATTCAAAATAAAAACAATGCTCACAGTGTTACTAAAACCAAGATTTCAACCCGCAGCAGCACCCCCCCGCTGGCCTGAAAAAGAGGGCTTCGCCCCCCGCCCCCCTATCCCAAGATGGCTGCCAGGAAGCGCCCCGAGGGGCTGTGTTGTGGCGGCGCCAAGATGGCGGCGCGCCCGAGGACTACAACTCCCAGAGGGCTGTGCGCGATCACCCCATCCGGCGTGCTCCTTGCCGCCGCTTGCCCGATGGCACCGCCCCTTGCCCGATGGCACCGCCCCCGGGGCGGGCCGGGCCCGCGCAGTTCCTCCCTACTTCCCTCCCTCG
>NW_009612766.1:16717-17068 GCF_000690535.1 Cariama cristata | reverse complement strand
CCCCAGGTTCAGCCCTCTGTTCCCCCCCCTCCCCGGCATATAAAACAGTGCTCGGAATTTTTAACAGCTATAAGTTGAGCTTTCGCTAGGAAACCGGTGCTGGCTCTTCACGATGTGGCGTGCACCTGTACTCCTCGAAACGCTTCACATCACTATTTCCCCCCAGAAATTGCCATATTTGCCTCCTCTCCTCTGGCCCGCAGGTACTGCTGCAACAAGATGGCTCCACAGGCATTTTTTTGTCCAATTCCAACAATTTGAACAGTGAAAGATAAAAACATGCAGGTCCTGAGCCTGCGAACAGGTTTAATGAGTAGGGGTGAGGCACTAAATTAAGAGTGCTGCGCTGCT
>NW_009612766.1:0-16698 GCF_000690535.1 Cariama cristata | reverse complement strand
AACTAATAAACCATATCGATCACCATCACGGCTTGCATCTCCCCTTGCCCTCCGCCCCTGTGAGTTTGCTGGCTCAGCCCCGGCCGAGGGCAGTGGGTTGCCGCAGGGATTTGGGCTGACGATGAAAACCCGGGTGTCGAGTTCGGGTCAGTGCTGGTGATCACAGACCGGCGCTGAAGGGCCCGAGGGAGCACACGGGGTCCTGGCAGCCCCCACCGTGCTGCAGCTGCCTCTTTGGCCAGCCGGTACGGTGCAGCCATGATCTCCACCAGCTTTCTTTGGGGCAATGTACACCTTTAGTAACTTTTTTTTCTGCTGGCTGCAACCTGGTGGTCTAGCTCACAAGCTGCTCCTGTGAGTTCAAACCAATTGGCCATGCTTTATGGCTCCTTTGGGGCTCCCCTTCCTTGATCACGTTGCTGGCATCCTGCCTCCAGAGTGGACCCCGCATGGGTGGTGTACCTGCTTCACCCTGTGGTCCTGCACACCATGAGGGGTGGATGTGCCATGGGTCCTGTTTGTAGCTCTTTTTCAGAAGGAGCAGGTTTTGGGGCACAGCTTTGGAGACGCATCAAGCGGGGGAGGAAACGGAGGGGGAAAGGACTGCGTTAGCCTCGTTTGACCTGGCACATGTAGGAACTTGCGTGATGGAGGCAGACGCAAGATCGTGCACGCCTCTCCCCAGGATTACAGCTGCATGTAGCCTTAGGTACGTGTTTTGAGCTGTTTCAATGGCCACTCTCACAGCCTCTTCATAATTTCTGATTATTGAGAGGAGCAGAAGGGGCTTTCCAGCCAGCTCACCAGCCCCTTTCCTGCCACAGGCTTGGGCAGGCTCAGAATCGGGGCTGGAGAAGTGAGCACTGAACAAGACTCTTTTCCCTTTGTATTTCTACTGCAGGAAGATAATTTTTTCTAATCAACTCCGTAGCATGACTCAGAGCTACATTTAGAAAGGAACATCAAAGAACATGTCACCCTGCATAGCTCTTCAACCAGGTACATTCCCTTCTTCCCATCCCTGCTTCATGAACTGGAGAGAAATACCTGAAAAATTCATTCTAGTCCCTCAGTAATGATAACCCTGTCAACTCCCACAGCCTCTGGCTTTCATTAGCTTGGGAAACAGTGAACGATCAAGAGAGAAAGAAGAACCCTCCAAACCATTTCTCTTTTTTTTTTTTTTTTCTCGAGCGAGCGGGAAGGTGCTTTACAGGCTGTAGGAGATCCTTTGTTTTTCCTTTTCTTTCAGAGGGATAGTTTCAGCCTAGCAAGGCTTGGCAAGGTTGGGTGTGTAAATATGAGGGGATACCAGAAGGAAATGAAGTGGATTGTTTGAGAGTGTGCTCATTTCTTTGGCAGCACGCTGCATGGGAAGCGTGTTGCAGCAGGCATTTTAACAGATTGCGGGGTGGTTGGACCTGTGGCCTGAAGTCTGGCAGGTCTCAACATTTTCTGTGCTTTCAAGCCTTACTCCTTTTTTATTGCCCAGAAGTTAGTTGGGACCCACACCATGTCCCATTTCACTATCTGGGAAAAGCAGACACTTTATATCCCCATTTTCTCCCCCAGCTCCTGCTCCGTTCTAAACTCCTAGTCATAAAAGATCACCTTCCTCTCTTTCACATTGACTGAGCTCCAGCTCCTCTTCATATGCAAAGCTGCATGTGTCAAGGCTAGGAACATTTCAAAGCAGAAGAAAGAAGCTGTTGAAAATCCTTTACCAAATTTCCTTTGGTTTCTTCATGTAAGTATCTCCTAATAGTCCATTTTCTCTTGTAAATTTTCTGTTCTAGAAACTGTATAGTACGGTCTATCATTAGCAGTGCACTGTAGCAAAGGTGGCACTAGAATGAACATCAAACTTGTCTCTTCCTGGCATTTCCTTTTAAATGACAAAACCCATAAACCCTCACATCTCACTGAATTTATTTTCTTTGTGGGTTCTCCCTGCAGAGCTGTCTCCCAGTGTGAAGGGTAGGGCAGCAACCACCAGTAATACCCTCTTGCTGATACTTTCTCATTAAGTATCCATTACTCACCATGGATGAAGACAAGCTACTGGGCTAGGTATGACCAAAATGGTAGATCTACTCTTCCTGTGCCTAGATCCAAAGGGAACGTATCTCTTTTCATAAATAATCCTGGTTACCTGCATTTCCCAGCAGGGTCTTGAACACCCAAGATGCTGAATTTGACACTGTTTTGAACAGGATGGCCGAATTCACTCAGCACCTGAAACATGCACCTGCTTGGGAAGCCTGTCTCACTGCCAGTATCTGGTACACCATAAGAAAGCAAATCCCATCCTATATGCATGTTAACGTTCCTGGCTAGTACAGAATGGAGTGGACAGGATGCCAGAAGAGGAGGAATCAGCAGCCTCTATCCCAAGACTTTGGCTACCTTTCCTTTCCCTGGGCTGGCTGCATTGCCTTCACTGGTGAGACCCATTCAGTCGCAGAGAAGGATTTGCCTTTAGAGCAAAGGACAATCATCTCTATGGACCATCCCCTCTTCGATTACTTGGCTATTATAGCCCATTTCTGGGCCACAGTGAAAGCTTTAAGCTCTTACTTGCCATTAGATGGCAATGTAGATCCACAAATCCTCGTTCTTCCTTGAGCCCTGGAAAATCCTCTCCCTGCTGGTGGAATGGCTGGTAGAGCCTCAAATCTTCTATTTCCGCCTACCTCACCTTTTAAGACAGAGGCATCCTGAATTTGTTTCGCTTGCAAACGAATGGAGCAGGCTGACTGGAATGCCAGCTCTTCTGGAGTCCTCGGCAGCGCACTCACTCACTCTCTCTCTCCATCTAAGGCCCTCCTTTGTGCACAGAGGTTTATTTTTTTTCGCTCTTCCAGCAATTAATTCATTTATCTTTTGTTTTGCTGTTTCCACAAGCATTTTGCTGTCTCGCTTGTTTCTGAGCTTCTTGCCAAACCTGGCAGGCAAGTGAGTCATGGGCTGCTGCAGGCCAAACCCTGGAGGATACAGACTTCTTCCTAGGGTCATGAATCTCCCATCTGGGAAGTTATAAAGAACTGCAGTGAGAAAAAACTACCACCGCAAAATGCTTTCCTCCATATCCATTTTTCAGCTTTTCCATTGTCTGCACTTGACTGGTTCATTTAACATGTGCGTTACTGGGTTTTTTTCTTTCACATTTCCTTTTCCACCAGAAAATGTCACCAACTCGCATCCAACTTCTGCTCAGAAAACTTGCAGGTTCATATGTGTTCCAAAACCAGGCAAGTTTGCTCCTTCAAAGCTGAATATACATAGCTTTTTTCTGGAGCCTGATTAAAGTTCAATCCCATGCCAAGCAGAGTCCACCAGCTCCCAGTAATGCAATATTGATGCTGGGCAGCTAGCCAGGCAAGTTGTAGGGCCTTTTGGAGTCTGATTCAGATACTGCAGCAGGATCTGTCTGACGTGGTAACTTCAGCTGTGTTAATGGCAGAAATCCTCATTTGTACCAAAAAGAATGAAACTAGGATCAACCCCTCTTTTTGTGACTTTTTTTTTTAAAAAAAAATAAATCTGTTTTACTGCCAGAGCAGGTGGAGAGCTTCTGACTGTGGTCTAGGACAGGGCAGGATGGCAGGGACATTTTCCCCTGTGCCAGGCAAGAATGGGAGATTGCGGCTGGGTATTCAGTGGAACAGAAAGGCCATTTGGCCTGCGAGCCTAGGATCCTATATCTTGACACGCAGATGACGGGACAGGGTCAGTGTAGAGGCTGTCACCTTCCCTCACTCACACCTCCCATGTATGTTAACATAAGCACCTTCCAGCTTTTCTGGATTTTAAATGGTCTAAACAATGAGGATTTTGCCCTAATCCCCAGGAAAAGCACTCCTCCATCATAGAAAGGCTCTCTTTGTTCCTGATGTGCAAGAATTTAATAGTATTCCTAAGCACTCTTGCAGATGTGAGCAGTATGCTGCAGATAAGTTATATCAGGAGAAAGTGTTATCGCTTGGGCTTACATATTTTGTGCTTATCCATTGGACTCTAAAAAGCTGTTGCATTTAATTATCCATTTCTCAAAGCATTTATTAATCATTTATTAGCTCTTTGTTCATTTGCTGTAGATGTAACTTGACATATAAAGCGAGCATAGTCATTTTATAACCAAGCACATCTCAGGAGGAGGAAAGCACTGAGTGATAGAAAAGGCCTTACTCATCTTGGCACATGGTGGTACAGCTCTAGCTGGGACCACTGGGTACTTCAGGAATATAAATATTAGTGCCTTAAGCTGGCTCATCACCCGAGATATCCAGGGCACTGAATGGATTAGGTGGCAAACTGCATATTGGACTGCAGATTTCTAACCTTGTTATCACTGTGAGTGAACCTTTCCCAGCCCTGTGTACCCCAGTACCCAGAGTGGGTCTCAGAGCTTACAATGCTGCAGCCTTCCCTCTGTACCATCAGTTAACAGAGCAGGAGGGCAATCACAGGGTAGAGAATGTGCCCACCAGCAGAACTGTGTATTTAAGGGAGTCTAACAAAAAGCCCCTCTCTGGTACCCAGTGTTGTAGAGTTGCAGGCATAAGCATGGTCAACCTGACCAGGCCAGTCATCTCTCACACTTCATCCCTTGCAGTCTATCTGCTCCCAAACACAAACTCACCCCAAACAAACATCAGAGGAAAATCCTTTGTGTTCAGCATTACTTACCGCAAGTCCTGGGATCAGAGAACTTCAGGAAACAGCAAAGTATCTTCCTTGCCAGAAAGACCAGCACTATTGGAGTGGCTTCCTCAAAGACTTATAGGCTCTGCCAGAGGAATCAGGGTCAAATTCTCCCCAGATGTTGTGATTTCTTTATGATTGCAACCAGGAAATAAAGAAATCTTTATTTCCTTATAGAGCAACATCCCACTTCTCCTCTGTTGTCCTCTGCAAGGAGAGCAGCACAGCAAGCAGCAAAACACAACCATTGCCAAACAAACAAAGAAACAAAAAAAATAACCCAGCTAAGAAATGAGTGTCTCTATTCTGTCATTATAAGAAGACATTATAGGGCCCAGGATCATTTCAACCAGCTTGAGTCACCTTAATGAAGCACTTAATTTGGGCAGGTGTTTCTCTTTTGCTCTAGTCAATGGAGTAAGGAAGCTTTGAGAACAGAAGAGGCGACAACATTTTATAAATGCTGTTGCTTTATTTCTTCCCCCCTAAAAAAAAATCATAGACCACCTGGGTTTTAAATTGCTTTTCAGGCTTTCCTAATGAATGTTTCTCTGACTGTTTGCATGTCTTCTGTTTGCCCTCAATATGGGGAAAAGCTTAAGTCAATAAGTTTTTATTTGATTTGTAAATAATGCCAGAGTGACACATTATCACAGAGTGTGTCTTGTCTTGACAAGACTCCATGTCTTGTCCTCCAGATATGACATACCAGAGACATCACTCAAGTAGGCTGCAAGGTGCAGGGTTGGGGATGGAGATTAAAATAACTTTGAGGAAAGACCATCTAGAACTTTTTTTCTGTTTAACCCACAAACCGTCAGGAGCTGGTGAAATAATTGCTTTGGACAGATAATAAAACATCCTCCAGCAAAACTACGGTACTTAATATACTGCCCAAGTCAATTTCCCTTATTTCTGCTGTCCTCTTGCTTTTAATAATGGTTTAATGAAAAATTCAAAATTAATTGGAACTGGCATTAGACATTCACGTGTTCCAGTGAGGGTTTCACTGCTTCAATATTTCATAAGCTGACTTCACTGCTATGTTTCTCCTTATCCTGGCTTTCATAGGCTAGAATATCATCTCTTTTCATAAAATGAAGGGTCCCAATATGGGCGGATGGGGGTACATGATAAAAGTTTGCAACCACATCATAGGCAAAGAAATAAAAATAATAGCTGTGTGTTTTCTTTCTGCCACCATCCCCCCTTTCTATGTAATGATACGCATCTGAGCCTTGACTGGAAAGAGCTGTCCTAAAAATAAACAGGAGCCGTCTGAAAGGTGTCTGAGGGAGGTATTTGGCAGCTGTCAGGCTGTCACGTATGCTAGAAGGATGGAGCTGATGGACTCACTGACACCAGACGGGCTCTGCCGAAATGAGAACACCTTATGCTTCCCTTGGCACTCACTGGGCAAATTCTGTTGGCCAGAGCCATCAGACCTCGGTGTGTCTGGGGCCTGATCCAGTTCTGGCTGCCGTCAATGAGAATCTGCCCTTGGATGGCGATGGGAATTGGATCAGACCCCTGCTTTAGCCCTGAGACTCTGGCTTTACACCAGGGATGAATTTTGGCTCCCCAAGTGAATGTCACCCCAATGGAGAAGGATAAACCCAGCCCTGGGCTTGAAAGTTTCTGTAGGTCTTTGAAAATGAGACCTCTCATTGAGATGCCTAGATATGGGGACCAGAGCCTAACCTTTGACATTTTTTGTTATAACAGCTTTGCACCACTCTGTGCCTCAGTTTCTTCTTCTCTAATAGGGGTGGCGGTGTCCTGTCCTCAAGAAGCTTATTGACATATCTGTAGATCCAGGCATTTTAAAATGCTTCCAGACCATGACTGTGCTAAAAGCTGTCCCTGTTTCCCACAAGGTGCTTAATGGCCACGTGTTACACCATGCAGCAGTCATGAGATGAGCAAACAGAAACAGGAAGGCATGACATGACTTATCTCAAGCCTTTGCAGCAACTCAATGGCAGAGTGAGGACCCAAGAATCCCAGTCCCCACCAAAGCAAGCATACCTTTATAGTGATCAAATCTGGAAAGAAGGTCTTGCTAGCAGAAGCTTCAGTTCTTCTCAAGTGCACAGGGAAATCTCCATCGCTTGTGGTTTAACCAAAGATACTTGCTGCTGTTCTTGGCCGAGACATAATGTGCTGGGGAGGGAAAAAGAAGGGAGGTGTGAAGACAGGGTGTAAGCCTCCATGTTTCTCAGTGGGAGAGTGGACACCTCTCTTGTTCTCAATGGCAGCTGACTGCTGCCATATCTGAAAATCTGACAGTTTGTTTTATTATCTAATGGGCAAGAGCAGCCCCTTTTTAGTGAAGAGCAGACTCTGAAGTCAACTATCTTGCAGTACTTTGGTCTGAAAATACTGCTCTGTGTTGAGAAGAATGGACAAGGGAATTAATTCCTGTAATATGGGCTGCAGGAAATTACCTACAAGATAAGAGGGTGACTTGATCTTTTTGAGAAAAAGGAGAAAAAAAAAAAGACTTCCTTATCTTGATGATGTTTGCTCTGAAGTATCATCTTGTGACTGCCAGAGTCTGCCTTGCAGGATCATTCAATTACAGCTAGCTCCCGCGGCTGGCATCGCTTCCTTCCTTTTGGAGGTATCATCGTATTTACCAAAGTATTCCTTGTTCGTCCTGGTATTCTGAGGCCTCTGTTGTCACCTGTTTGCATGGTGTACTTTCAGCCCCGTGATGCTGTCCTTGCTCACGTGCTAGAGCAGGATACGACCAGCCCTTCAATTAGGCAGGGATCTGAAAGGAAGAGGAAATCAAGATAATGAACCAGTGAGGAGCACATCTGAGTCAATATTAGGTATCTGATGGTATGATGAGCAGTGAATGAGTCCTACCCCTTTTGGAGGGTCCCAGCCTGTTTGCCTACAATAACTATACAGATCTCCTAGAGGGAAACTGCACTGCACTAATGAGGGGTGTTCACACCAGTCAGGCTCTGTGTCTCCTTCAAGGTGCTCTGGCTCTCCGCCATGGGGAATTTTTCACTATGCAGAGTACTTTTCTTCATTAAAATGGCGATGGTAAATAGCTGTGAGGTTCCTCAACGCCTACTTTGTTGAACTGATCTACTCCATAGCTGGCAGCTTTTTAGAGCAGGAGACATGAAGTTACTAAACCCATTCATTTCTCACATGCACCCACGTTTCTAATGGCTATGGAGATCCAGCTTTAAAGTCCTCTGAGTGCCATCGGAATGAAGAGCACTTTGTAAAGATGTTGTAATTATTATGGGATTTAGGGGTGTGTGGAAATGATTCATGGAGACATTTCCCAGCCAGCAGGCTCTTGGAGCTAGGTGAGCTCTTCCCTGGAATGTGAAGCACGCAGCAACTGGGAGGAACAGGTTTGGCAGGACATTTTAAGTTGTTCACGGCACACAGCCTCTTCAGAGCCACATCCCTGCTTTACCGACCTCCCAGCTGGATGCTTTTCTCTGCCACGCTGGCCCTGGTGAGCTGGAGAGGATGGACACGCTGCGAAGGAGCCTTTCTCGCTGGAAGAGGTACCACATTAAGGTGCACCTGGCTGACGAGGACCTGATGATGCCCCTGACGGTCAAGCCCAGAGACACAGTGATGGACCTACGGGCTCACTTAGTACGGGAGGGCGTCACTTCCTGGAAGAAGACGTTTTATTACAACTCCAGGCAGCTCGAGGAGCATGAGACTCTCAAAGAAGCCAATATCCAGAATGGCTCTGTCCTGCTTCTTGTCAGCAATAAAAGGTAGGCAAGGAGCTCATCTGCAGCGGGGGTGGTACAAAGGAAGGGGAACGCTCTGCGTATGTCAGCCCCTTGGGACGCTTTCCTGTTGGGGTTTGCAGAAAGCAGATCAGGAACTCAAACCCTGCAATTTCCAGCAGGCAGATTGAGATTCAGGGCTCTTCATACCCAGACATGCCATGGTGTAAGGGGGTAAAAGGAGGAGAAATTCCGGTTGATGCTGCCTGTCCTGTCTCTGATCAGTTTTCACTTTCCTGACTATGTGGCCAAGCACAGAGGGAGAGACAAGACATGCAAAGAGCAAGGAAGACTGTGTGACATGGGGAGTGCTCTGGGAGCCTCTCACTCATCCTCATTCTTTCTTCTTGTGCCTGGCTCTCTCCATTTCTTTTTAGTAGATACTTTCTGCAAGTATTTGGGGGTGGCACAGCCCTGCTTTGACAGGGAAGAGCTGTGAGCCACCAGCTTACAGCAAAGTACAGTGAGTGCTGGACAGAGATGGCAAGAGGCGGCGGGTTCCCAAAATGTGGCCAGATTGCTGCAGAAAGTACAGTGAGACTAGAGACTTCCAGGATAGCAAGTGCAAAGGAGATCAATCAGGGCAAGTTCCAGTGGGAATGAGAGCTGAGATAATGGACCTGAGACCCACTGGCCCACAGGATAATTTAGATTCAGTGGGGTGAATTTATGCCCACCTCTGCTGCCTTTCCTAATGCTTGGTTGTTGCTGCCAGCATGATTAATTCAGTGAAGCATTTTGGGGATACTGGGTAGAAGAGGTGCACAGCAGAGCACGGGCGTATTGTGTCTAATTCAGCTTTCTAAATTCTGAGCCCTCCGAATTATGTGTCTATGCTGATCAGAGTTTCCTCTGCAGAGAAACCTGCACTAAAGACTTCAGTTCCTGATTATATGCCACATACTGGAATGGTCCTATTTTCCAGTCCAGAGGCAGCTTGAAATCTCACACAAAGAAGATTTAATAAAGCATTTCCTTTCGGAGCTCAGCCAGACACAAGAGATTTCACATCGCTCAGTTAACTGCAAACCCCAAGTCACCCACGGCCCCCTTCTCCAACATCTCATTTCAGCTCTCTGATTAACTTGGCTCAGCTCCTCCTTTTCACCTTGTTTTTAATGGCAGGAGCATTTCTATTTGTTGTTGTTTCCAGTGTTTATTTTCCTAAAGTGTACAGCATGAGTGGTAAATGCCCAGGTACTGGGGATACATTTCTCTAAAGGCTCATGGAGGTGCCTGAGCTATCATTGTAGCATGGCCCCCCTAGATATTTTGGAGATAAGCTTGTGTGTGGCTTGGCAGTCATCATCCTGCTCGGTACCTAGTCTGGGCTGAGTGCAGCCTATGTGACTCAGCACCCTGCCAGATCCTCAGCATACAGAGGGCTGGTTTTTAGAGGGCTCCCTTTATCACTTCAACTGGGAGTTAGGAAATACAGAATGGGAGAAGGCAGGTGCTGCATTGCAACTGAGATTACAGCACTATTTTGAGCCTTAAGATTATTCGGCCAGATCTTTAGGTATTATAAATCCATGTTGCTACAACAGTGTCTGCAGAGATACACTGGTCTGTATCAGCTGGACCACAGTGTGCAACCTTGGAGAATAGGAGGAGAGTAGCCTATGCAGTGTTGGGACTGTCTAGGAGCCACAGGAGCAGAGCGGAATAGAGAACACAGTGCTGGGTTTGGCCAGCAGACCTGAGGATTCAAAAGTTGGTTTTAGTACTTCACCAACTCAGTGAAGTATGGACCCTCTCCATCAAAGGTCAGCATCTGCTTCTTAAGTTCTCCCTGAAAATCTTGGTGTCTCCTACTTACTCTTTTGTACTGAGATGCCAGCCAAGCAGAGCAATATTAATTCCAAAAGTGGAGTTGCTCTGATTGCCAAGGTCTGCAGCTCAGTGTCGTGCGTATAAATATTAATGGTCACTCTGCATGCTATGTGTTCTTACGAGGGGCTCACGGGACAGTTTACTTTGAACTAGAGAAAACATGAAAATGACCCTATTTTTCAAACCCCCCCTTAATGCCTTTGTAGATAATTGGCATTTAGCAAAGGCCAAGTCAGCATTTCCACTTCTTGCTCATGTTTTCTGGGGTTTGTAACTTAGTCATAAAAATTCACTTAAGGCTGCAGCTTGGCAGGAAAGGGATCTGCATACCAGCTAATGCTGAAAATTTATTTGGACCTTAGTGTTTAAAAGTTCGAGCAAGCCATTTTGGAGTTCAGTCAACATGACCTCTTGCCCTGGGAAAACACAGGGGCAGGCCAGAACTGGGAATATCACATCCACTGAGGATGCAATTCCCCCTTGTGCAGAGCTTGTTAATCACATTACTGCTGCACTGATTGAGATTGCAATCCTGCTGCAGTAGAAGCTGAGCAAAGAACATGCTGAAAAACAGTTTCTGCCCTAGAGAGGTACATATTACAATAACATGGTTTTCAAGTGGGTAAAACAAGCAAAGCAAGACTTGAAATGTGAATGAACAAGCAGAGAGAGAAACCCCCCAGCTCAGTGGCCTTGGGCCAGCCTGTGGTGTTCAAGCCATCGGTGCCCAACACAAGGAGACGACCCGTGAGTCTTGACACGAAAAGAGCAGCGACCCAGCACAGATGCAAGAGCATCCACAAGGACATGCAGCAGGCTGTCCCAAATGCCCGAGGCGTGATCAGTCCTGGCACTGTGGACCACGCCATGGCAGAACCTGTTCGGCTGGCTCTGGAGGCGGTGCAGGGCCCCAGAGCCAGGTAGCTGCTCAGCTGGTCTGGTGGTGATGTGGGAGTTCCTGAAACTGGTACGACTCTTCCCAAATTTTGTCTGCCCCAGCGAGCCACCCAGATGCTCTTTGCCGGCTGCATGCTGTGGAACACCAACCAAAGAGGCCTCCCTTGGTGTAGTCAGCAGCAGCGCTAGATAGCAGGTGTATGGCATTAGCTGCTCCTTGTTGATTATTTGTTGGCTGCATTTTGATGTTCGATGTTAGGTGGAGGGATATTGTCTTGAACTGCTGAATCCACCACTTAATCCATGAGCTGTTTCAAATAGAGGACATAAATGGGTGATCCAGAGTGATTCCCAGAGGTGCTGTGTGCCCGTCACTGACTGTTCCTAAAGATGCACAGCTCCAGCTGGATCTGGACATGGTATAAGCACAGCACATGGACAGAGCCTTTGCCCTTGGTTTCAGGCTCCGTTCTTGTACAGTCACCTCTAGCAGTCAGTCAAACAAGGTCTGTACTAATAAATTAACTAGGGCCTGGACTGCTCTCTGTTACGATGTTGGAGTGTTGCACTGCAGTTTTGGCCCAGTTCAGATGCATTTCAGGAGCTAGCATGGGCCAGGGACTGTTCCTTATGGGCTGTTTGGATGTGACCATGCAGGTTTGGAGGGTAAGAATTTAATATGAAAACATTGGCCATTCTGTGCCAGCTGTTCTCTCAATGCAGAAGAAAGTCCCAGGCACATTTCATTTACCGGCATAGACTCAGCCACAGCATGTGGGATCCTCTCAGTCTTTTGGAAGCCGAGGTTCACTGAGGCCAAGCAGCTATTGTCATCATACACGGCTTGCCTGGAGAACGGAGTTCAGTAAGTCATTGGTGAATAGGTTAAACAAAGTAGATGCCGGTATTGAGTTTAGCAGAAGTCTATTATCTAGAATCTATTGGTGTTGATTTTCTGGCCTGGAGCCACCTGAAAACATCTATCTCGGGGCATTAGCTCAGTTACCATAACAACTCATCTCGGAACAACTCCTGACAGCTCAAAGAGCAGACCAAGGTCCCACGTGGTATATAAGCCACTCTTAGGTCAAGATAAGCATGTACAGGATTCTCCCTCTTCTGCAAACCAATCTCAGTGTCCCTGGTGAGTGCCAGTGCTTATACAAGCTTTAATATGCTTGGGACTCTGTTTTATCCTTCAGAGGCTGTTCAGCCTAGTTTTCCAAAGGTCCATCCACTCAAGGAGCTACCTCTTGGCAGAACAACAAAACCATCCATCTTTGGGGAACCTGGCTAATTCCCTTATTGGCATTCAGTTTACAGTCTCTGATTTTTGGCCTAATAAATTAAAACTGTGAGCCACTTGCATAAGGTCCAGTTTAGCTGATGCTAAGAAACTACTGCCTACATGTGACTCCTGTGATGACATAAGGATCGATGTTTGACATAGACACTCAGCAGTGGCTCATTCCAGGGTTACAATACTCCACTATCCCGTCATCCCTTATCACTCTCACTGGAATTGCCTGAGAAGCAGTCACCAAGCACAGCAGATGATGCTGGATCTCTAGAAAGAGAAACCAGAAAAATAATGGTGTCTACACAGTTCGACCCTGCATAGAAAGCCAACATTACAGCCCAGACATGAATTAAGTCCCTCACACCGGGTTTCAGTGTGATTTTGCGATGCCTGCTCCTTGCATTGACCTTCAGTTGCTCAGCAATTACTCCTCAGCATGGAGGGGAGACTTTTCGCTCCCATCCAGCTACTACAGACTTGCCCTGTTAAGCTTAGGCCTAGCAGCAGGCTTCAAGGCATCTCACAGTAGGATAACGATCCTTTAAATAGCACTGGGAGTCTCTCTTCTCAGGGAGAACTAATTAAGTTCTTCAGCACATGCTTAGACATATGTTGACCTGCTATGGCCTTAACAGGCCTGCTTCCATCTACTGGATAAATAACAGTGGCTTAAAAAATATCCTCCTAGAGATGTGTTACTTAGGCAACAGCCAGGTGGGGGACTGACTTCATCTCTGTGGCTGAAGGTAATATTTATGTGTATTACTCACTGGCCAAGCTCTCCTGGTGTAAACTCCTTGAAATCAGTTAAGTGATTTTTAAGTTCTGAAAGCACCAGTGCATTTACCTCTGCTGAACTTGTGCAGTGTACAGGCCAGAAAATGACACCTGTATTTAGTTCAGTTACTTACTGTTCAGCCCAAGAAGCTCATTTAACAAAAGCAGAGGGTTGCATCAGTGGAGAACATGGTCCATAAGATCTGAATTCCTCCCCTGTGCAGTTGCATGGGATTGCAGTAGATGAAACTGAGCTAATATGTCCCATGGGGGGTCTGTCTTTGCTCTAGGCAAAGAATTAATGAGTGGAAAGTATATTGTAAACTAGTTTTTTTTTTTTTTTCTGGTGTGATACGGCACAGCTTCCTGGACTTCTCTGTAGTTGTGCTGATTATACGAGGTGAGGATTTTGTCCAGTTGGGATAAACACCCTCTCCTGTGTGCTGGTGTTTTATGGGGCAGATGTGCTACAGGGTGGGCTCGCAGCAAATCCTTAGCTATCACATTCCCTTGAAATTTCAAGTGAAGAAGCAAGTGCTGGAATATGAATCCTCTTCTGGGTTTTGCAGAAAACCCAACCAGCAAATGGTATCAGCCAAAGTAGACTTGTAGTATCCTTTGCTAGGACCCAACAAAAAACCTCACCCCATAAACTCTGAAGTTCTCTAAGTCCTGATGAAACGTTTGCAGCACAGGTTAGGTTTCTTGGCTGCATAATTGCAAAGAGCAGTTCACAGGAGTCAAAAGACTCAGCCCTGCACTTACAGGCTCGGCTGGGTGGGGTGGCTGCCTGGTAGAGCTGCTGCCTACGGGCCATGAGTATCTTGGTTGCAGTCCAAGGTGTGATAATGAGCTCTCTAAGCAAATGCTAGCCCTGAAGAGGTACCCCTAGAAATTTGCAAAAGCTTTAGCCTCTGTTCTGGAGACCCCAGGGGGTAGCCCTAGATGATTTCTAAGGGTCTTCAGAAGAGTAACTAAGAAAGTAATCCCACTTTTACTAAGTTAAGCCTTTGCAGGGTCTGTACCCCTGTCAGAAAATGTTTATGGAACCATAACCCCAGAAAACCACCATTTAGTGCTAATGCATGGGGTGAGCAAGTCTAGAGCAATTCAAGATCTCTCTTCCTGTAAACATCCTCAAAATGCTCCTAAAGCTACAAGCTGCCCTTGTTCTAAGATGAAAAATGGATTTCCAGGAGCATGCACTAAAGAGGGAGAGCCTTGCTTGTGGGAAAAAGGCTTCCAGACAGTTGCAGATTATCGGAAGGAGGGTGAAGGCTTCTTTTGCGGAAGGATAAACAGGTCTGAAACCCTGCAAGTGGCTTATCCTCAGCTATACAGTGTGACTGAAAAACCAAAACAGTCAGAGGATCAGGTTTAAATTCTCCCCACGCCAGGGTCAGTGCCTCCTTGGTCAAATGCCAGTTTTGATTGCATTTCTGCAGTGCTCCAAGTATTTGCCTCTTTCTTATTCAGATAATGCCAAAGAGCACAGCCAAAGCCATGAGAGATGGGGAGTGTGACAAGGGCTGAAGGGAAGCAGATGGAAGAGAGCTTGGCTGTGGAAAGGCAGCCTGGCCACCAGCGTTTGGTAAGTCCTCCCTGCACGCCAGCTCAAGGACTGTTCAGAAAGCAGCTCCGAGTGTGTTCAGCACAGTGCCCATGAATAATTAACCCAAACAAAACAACAAATAACGTTTCCTCATCAGCATGCCATGTGGTCTCAGCTGCCAAAGGAGAAGTGTGGGTAAGACTGATGCAGCTCCTGAGGCCAGTGAATCAGAGTGAAATGCCCATGAAAGGGTGACTTCTGCCTGGGTGATGAAGTGAGAAGGAGCCAAGGTGGACTTTGCTTAGGGCCCTAGATGGGGACATTGGACACCTCAACCTCCTTCTGACTCTCTCACAGGATTCCTCAGTAAGTTGTTGATCTTGGCCTTTGTTTTCCTACGTGTAAGTCTGAGATAATTTATTCTTCCTTTTCTTCCACTCTTTGTCCATCCAGCTGTAAGTCACTCAGGTTAGGGACTGTCTGGGCTCTTAAGCAGTTCCTATACACCGGGGCCCTGATTTTTAGGTTGAAGGCTCTGTACAGCAAGTAAGTGGTAAGCACACTATAGACAGTCCTGGAGCCTGGCAGCCTTTATATATCCAAAGGACAGAGACTGGTTGGTCGCTGTTATGACGTCTACTTCACCTGACATTGGGGACCCATTGTTACACCAAAACTGCCTTATTTTTGAGCCAGGGTTTATAAGGCAATGAGCCTCTTTGTGTTGTTCTTCCATCTGTGTGCCAGTCCCCCCGCTCCAATAACTTTTGAACCAGCTGACCTGATTCAACCCAGTTTGATGGAAAGAGAGAGGTCTCACAGACCCAAGATTCCTGCAATTTTCATGGAAAAACAGCAGCTGGATAGAAGAGAGAAATTTAAGTTAATAGCCTGCTGAAGGAAAGGTAATTACACCTCTTGCTCCCTATCTGTTTTGAGATGCAGCAGCCTGGTGACCAGCTGGCATTTAGATACTGGCTGGTCAATCAGTACCTGCCTAGCTTCCAACCAGCTCCTGCACTTGCTGTCCATTGCCTGCAAAGCAAGAAGTCGTTGGAAGAGCTGAGGACTTTGCTGGGGAGGTCTGGAGGGGATAAGGGTGCCCTGGGGATATTACAGTGAGCTGGGAGCACCAAGAAAGGAAGAAATAAAAAGCAGTTGTAATACGCAAATCAGAGGGAGAACGGGTTTCACCAGCTCCCCTGCTCACAGAACAACTTGATTTTTAAGTTCAAACTTACTTTCAGGACAAAATGGATGTTTCTCTAACCACTACAGTACTTTCACCAGAAAATTTCAATGACTGGCAACTGTCTCGCCAAACCTTCCAAAACTGCATTTTCTGTTTTTCAACTGAAAAACATGCCTTCCTGGACTTCTTTGGCAATGAGAAAACATTTGATTCTTCTTTTTCCAACAAAAGCATTTGAAGAGATGCTATGGAAAATGGAGTTTCTCATTTTCCAGTTTGTTTGTGTGTTTTTGTTTTTTTTTTTTTCCCTAGGAACAAAAATATTTCCCCAAGTACTTCCTTGGACTTTGCACAGAAAGAGATTCTAAGTGAGACAAAGACGTGAACATAGTCACAGCTAAAGATCTTTCAGTCCAAGCAACTGAGATGGACAAAGAGTGGGATGGGACTAAGGAAGAAGGAATGTGACTGTTCCAAGGTCAACCAACAAGCTAGGCGCACAGCGGAGAGTGTGCTGGCGCTGTTGGGTCAGCATTTCTGCCACTTGACCATGCGGCGCCTCTGCGCGTCTGTCTGTCTGTCCTGAAATAATGAGTTTCTTGGAGCAGAGCCAGTACTTTCCTGAGTGCTTGGAAAGTGCCTCACGCTGCCCTAGGTGTAGTTA
>NW_009612765.1:0-7726 GCF_000690535.1 Cariama cristata | reverse complement strand
AAATCTGCGGGGGTAATGGAGCACCTTACGGGGATCCGCTGCAGGGATCAGCAGGTTTCACTGCATCATGCCAATGTCATCGCCATCCCGCCAATCTGCCAGGCTCTGAGGTGTTCAGTGCATCTCCTGGGGTTGCTGCAGGAGGTGGCATTTGTCCTTGGGGTGAAGGATGGGGAGAGGTGGCACGCATCTCCCCCAGGTGAGAGAAAGGCTGTGCAGTAACGCAGTGCCTGGGTGCCATGGGACCGTGGTGTGATTTAGTGCCCGATCCCTCAGGTAAGTGGTAATGCATTTTTCCTTCTGACCCTTTAAAGTCCTGCAAATGTGGTGCCAGGACCCACCTCAGAACAGTACAGTCCAAGGGCCACGAACCTGTCCTCAGTGTCAGTGAAGTCTGACGAGCGATCGTCACTGGCTGCTCTCAGTACAATAACTGAGTTTCCATCTTTGCATGGAGCAACTCCTCTTTCTCAGCTTGTTTTTGGAAAGGAAAACACTTGTTGGTGTATTTACTTTGGAAGCCTGTTGTTCATGTAGAATTTAAACCTGGTTTTTAAAGCCTCAGTTTTGCAGGATCTGCCACAGTCAGTGGGAAGTTGAGGATCCCACTGAGAGCAGCAAGAGGGGGTCATTTGCAGATTGGCAGCTCTTGCTGTGCCTTCTGCTTCCTCCAGGAGCCTCGCGTTTGTGCTGTGCTTGCTGTGAGATAATGCAGTTTTCTCACCAGATTACTAAATTTTGGAATCCGGGGGCGGGGACTTCCCTGGATGGTGATCTGTAAAGTACCAGCTGGGATTTACATTTCTCCTGCAAAGGCAGCCCCTGTGCCCCTGCCAGGCTCAATCAAAACCTCTGACCCAAGCCTGGCTGTTCATGGACCTTGGGCATGCATGTACGTGGCAGTCCACAGTGTCCCCTTCCTCAGAGACTGTCCCCTTGTGCCCTGCCAGATGGCTGGTGGTGATTTCTTCCCACCGCAGGCTGTGATGTGTCACCCAAAAAGAGGGAGCATTAACCCTCTGTGAATAGCATTGGTCTGCAGCAGTGAATGCAATCACTCTTTGCTGATAAGAAAAACACTGATGATCAAGGAAAAAAAGAAACTTGATGATAAAAGATCATTCTTTCTTATTCATTTCTTTACTGGCGGGTGTCAGGCTCTTCACACACAGCTCTCCTACCTGCCTGCTAAAAAATGCCTAATACTGTGTTTGCATTGTTTTTCCCAGAGTTGCAGGTATTGCTCAGCGAACTGATCCACACCAACACAAAGAATGGCAGGCAGTGGAGCACGTAGCCCCACACAGATCACCCAGAAAGCAGGCTAAGAGGCAGCCTTAGCCTCTGCCCTGTAGTCCAACAGGCCACCCCTGGCTCTGATGTTGGGGTGGCCCCAGTGTCTGAAGCAATTTGGCAGAGGGCAGGAGTGCAGATTGAGCAGAGCAGATGTTCCTCAGGCTGGCATTGTGCTGGGGTAGATGGGATAATGCATTTTTTTGTAGCCTGATTGCTCTCAGGTTGGCTGAGGACTTCACTGAAAGAGAGAAACCCAGAGAGATCCTAGTCATCTAACAAAGTAAGAGGTGCTGTTTTCTATTTGCCAGAAATTCAAGCAGGGATATGGAGCCAGCCTTGAGCACTAGAGCAGAGTAACTGAAGCTTTAACACCCACCTATAACCATTTGAGTTTTAGGTGATTGTATTTTGCAGGGCATACCTTCAATTTGGTGGCTCAGGGATTTGCAAACAATGAGTCATAACTCCCCGGGGTCAAAAATGCAGCTGCTGAGGCACCAGGCATTGAAAAGTGTTGTCCAAGATAAAAGCAAACTAAACCTCACTGCCCACACACCCTTATCCTTCAAAGCTATCTTTGTCACCCTCTTCAAAAACATGGACTCAAAATTATACAGGCTTCTCGTGGTTGCCATTGATACGGAATTTACTTCTCCTTTTACAGCAGACAAGAGGAGATTGTGAAAATCTGTGACTTGAAAGAGTCAAGGCAGATAGATCTGAAGCTAATATGCAGCACCCTGTGCTTGCAGAGGGGTGGCTGGCATTTGAGGAGGGAATTGCACTGCAGGACATGTCTGTGTCCTTCCCAAGCAGGGTCCCAGAAGACCTCCCTGGGCCTCTGCAGACAATCCCTGGCCCTTTGCATTCAGGATGGACCTGCAGACCCTGAAGAGCATGCATGCAGCCAGTTTGGCTCCTACCCATGGAGCGCCATCTTTGGAACACCTTTTGGCATGACTCACTGCTAAGGAAGAAGTGATGTGCAAGTCACCTGTCCCATAAAGTGTCCCACTCACAGTGGTCACGTGGCACCAGGCTCCTGTCCCATGACACGTTCTGGGTACAACAACAATATGACATAGCCACCTTTGCCACAAAACCAGCTGGCTGCAGAGCTTCACGTGGCTGGTCCACCCCATCGCACAACGCCTCGTGCAGACAGGAGTGGTGGCATGCAACCTGTGGGTCCTGCCTGTCCCCATGGCTTCAAAGCCACTAGTGTCCTGAGCTGAGAGGTCTCAGGTACACCAGACCTTCACTGTGAAGGCTTCAGAGCCTGGTAAGTAACAGCTTGCAGAACATGCTGCTTTGGTAATGCGCTGCTCTAACAAAACCTTGATTCCTGAAGAAAGGCCAGTTCTGCAAAGGCCTGTGCAGTTCTGTGCTACCTGTGCGCACCTCTCTGTACCTATTTTTATACCATTCCTATGGTTTAAAAAACCTTTCAGAAATGTCTGTGTTTAGAGGGACCCAGATCTGACAAAGTAACTGACTCACTTTGACCTCAGGGAAGTTACTTCACTCCCTGGATCATCTTCTCCACTTGAGTACTGAGAACAATCATATGAAATTACCCAGCATACCTCCACGCAGCTGTAAAAAATTAATTAGCTGGTATTTAGCACCAGCTGTAAAAGTGGGAAGGTGGTGGTGGTGTTGGAGAACCTCTGTACTTGGAGAGGCCAGCTTGGGAGTCCTGCAAGGGACTTGGGCGATCATCACTCTTTGTGTGACAGCCTCTTGGGATTATGGTCATAAATAGGATGTAGGCACCTCTCTGCTCCCAAGCCTGAAGTCTGGACCATCAAAACACCCCTTTGCCCTGTGACACTGGAACTTTCCATGGTCTTTGGCTTCCACCAGTCGAGGCTCCCGGTAACTACAGTGGTGCCAAATGGCTAAGTGCAAAGCTGTGTGGTGCCCATCTTACACTGTAGCCCAGCAGCGTGTGGTTGCTTCTCCCTGCCTGTCTTGCCAGGGCCAGCATAGGCACTTGTCTAAGGGGATGTTCCCTGTGCTCAGCATGTTGTCCGTCGCCTCTGTAGGAGTCTGACTCAAAGGCGGGGAAAGGAGAGATTTGGACCTTCACATCTCAGGGAGTGAGCTGGCATCTAATGGAAGGTGCCAGCATTGCCACCGCCCAGTATCAAAGAGATCACAACTCTGCAGTGGTTTTGTGGCTCTTGGTAATGAGCAGGGGGAAGCTGTCAAAAGAGTCCAAAACTATTTCTTTTATGTGTTGGTGTCTCCTGTGTCTGGTGTGAGGGGACATGGCAGAATCAGGCTTTGCAGCACTGCAAGTCAGTCCCCACCCTCTGTGTGAGGCTCAGGCTTCAACAGCTGCATTTAGACCCTTTATCAGTGCTTTGTTTTTTTAAGATGTTCAACCTCCAGCAGCTGCATTTTATCAGTGAGTGCAGATGCTGGTAATCCCTTATGCTATATGTAATGTCCTCTGCACCTCAGCAGAAGATCAGATTGGCGATCTGCCATGAGATAACATGATTGCAGTTGCTTCCTATGGTTGGTATCTGGTGATCAAGTCTTGTCCAGAGCTAGCTTTTTGCTTTCATGTGTTACTGCTGTATGACTTAGAAATCAGCTGAGGATTGCAAAGGTGAAAGCATTACTAGATTACTGGAGCGGTATTTGTACTGCAGGCAGGGATTAGAGAAGAGGGCAGGCAAAAGATTACAGCTGTACTCTTGCCTATGGAAATGCATATGTGGTCATGCAATAGGAGATTTCTAATGAACAAAATGCCAGCAGAAGCAAGGTGAATCTGCTTTAGACAAGATAAATGAAGGGATGACAAAGCTTGGAGTACAAAAGCAAGATATTGTGTGTTTACTGCATTTTAGTTCCCCTTTTTTTATTTTAGTAAGTTAGATCATTATAATGATAATTTGAGGAAGCTAGTCTGGAAAGCCAAAGGTGACAAGAGGAAAGTGCTGCATAGTTAGTTGAGAGAGGACAGCTTTATGTAGGGATCTCTGGACAGTCAGTTTTCATTGAGTAGCACAGCTACTGGCTTGCCACAGAGGCAAAGAAGGGTCCCAGGCCTCTGCCCAGAGATTAGGAGGAGCGACTGCAGGATTCTGAAGAGCTGAAATATGCTGGAGAAGTATCAGAGGAATGAGCAGGCTCTCCCTAAGCTTTTAACGTCACAGATGGCCAGAGGTGGGGTAGCTGTGTGTCCATAGAAGAGGGTGAATGCATTAGGCAATGTGGGGAATGTCATTCACAGCTAATGTCAAGGTTTGTAGGTACTACAGCTAAGGTGATGTGCTCCCTGGACCTCTCTGCAGGCTGTTCCAAAATCAGCAACCAGCAGGTGTTCTTGTATCACTGTTCACTCTGCCACCTTACGGACTAAGAAGAGAAAGGGCGGGTCCCTTTTGGTCCAAGGACAAAAGCAAAGACATGATGTAAGACACCTCATGTTTTATTGTCTCTGATTGGATCAGGAAGATTAGTAAATAGAAATTAGATGTCACAAAGGGAAGAAAATCAAAGCTGGATACATTCTTACTTCCTGGTTTAGAGGGATGAGTGCATGAAATAGGTTGATGTTTCTGCACTGGTAAATGTCTTAAGACCTGTCACTATAACCTTAGGTATCCACTTACCTGTGTGAAGGTCCTTCAAGGACAGAGAATTAATTTCCTCAGAGCAATGTTAGTGATTGGGAACAATTGGCATTGGATTTCAAATTGATCCATTTTTATCAGTTTTCATTGGATTTTGATATTATCAAGTCAGTGGTCAGATGAGGAATACAGTTTTCTTCACAGGCTACTGAAACTAAGTGTGCTGGGCTGCTCACTGCACCATGCCCTGGTTTCTGTTAGGCCGCATGTTTATTCTGGTGGGAGGTGTGCATGTGTGTGTGGCCATAGGGCCAGGCAAAATGCAAGAGCCACGGCTCAGTATTTCCATTTGCCACTTTCTTACCACGGTCTTTCTACTTTCATTCTGCCACTGTGAATGTGGCCCTCATCCTTCCCAAGAGACAGGCATCCAGCCTGGATATCAAGGACCTCTCTGCTGACATTGGTCCTCTCGAGTGCCAGGATTCATATGTTCTTCAAGGCAGGCAGGATCTTGCCTCGTCCGTCTGAGAAAATGCTGGCTTCCCACAGAGGATCAGAAACTCATCACAGACAGCTATTGCATGACACAGCTGTTGGTCATGCCAAGAAAGCTAGTGACACAGGAACTCGGTGCAAGGTTGTCTTCTGCGTAACAAAGGTATGTAATAGATGGTGCCAGAATCGCTCTGCAGTAGAGAAGGAAGGAAGAAATGTCACCCACAGTTTTTGATTGCTTTTCCTATTGTGTAAAATGAAAGAAAAAAGGAAACATTTAGGAAAAGAGCGCTGAGGAACACTCTGTATCTCACCATTAATGTCTGCTCCTAACAGCCCAGCATGTGGGTCTCCTGTTAAAGGAAATGGCCTGGGGCAAGCCAGTGCTCCATCCCACCAGCTGCTGATGTGCCCAGGGCCCACAGTCCTGAGGCTGAGCTGAGAGGATACTTTCCTCCCCATCCAAGAAATCATGTGTGTTTGGGAGGGTTTTCTCCGTCATTTCACTAATCAAAGCTTTTCCTCTTTTCTCCAGTCCATGTTTTAACTGGTACCAGGTTCTTCTGCAGCTCTTTGCATCTAATGGGGCACCTTAAAAGCACTAATAAACTAGATGTCACAGGCTCCCCTCTCTTGTGAGATGGATTGGTAACAGTGATACAGTCCTGCGGGTGGAGAAATGAAGGTACCAAACTGGTAATGAACTTGCTGGCATCATATGAGGAGAGCCCAGCAGCCCTGGCTCCCGTTCACCTTCTCTTAGTCTGCATTTCCACAACTTAAACCAGGCCAAGGACCAGCAGCCATGTCCTGCCTCATCCACTCCTTCCCTTGCACGAGGTGTGCCCTGCATGAAGCCAGTTCAGTGCACTAAGCTGGCAAAAAAATTATCGATGCTGCTTTGTTGCTAGTTATCACCAGATTTAGTGCTAAAGTGACTCAGGGCAGGCTCAGTCAAGAGCTGGCACTGGCATACAGGACTGCGAGTGTGACGGTGAGTACCTGAAGGTGGCTTGAGCTGGACTTCCCCTTGGAGTGGCAGTGGTTCCTGCTGCAGGTAGCACATGGGCAACAGAGACACTGAATGGGGCTTAGGCCCCTAGGCCACTGTTGTCTGATTTTTCCAAAGTAGGACACCGTAAGGACACCCTGTCTGTTCTGCGATAGATATTTCTCAGAAGGGATTCAGACCATGCCCAACAGGTAGCAATGACTTTAACAGCACACTTGCTATGCTGCGCTTTACACTATTGATCTCAAACTGCTTTGTGAGCATTAATAAATCAAACCTCGCTGCATCTTTCTGAGGTGAGTGTTCCCCTTTCCAGGTGACACACAGGGAAACTCTGTTACCCTACAGAGGAGGCAAGCAATTTGCCTAATGATATGTGACAGCTTTGTCTTGGGACAGAAGGAAGAGCAAAGGTCTTCTGACTGTAAGTGCTGCGATCTCTCTGCAAATCAGCCCATCTTTTGCAGAGCTGGAAGCAGTCTGCTGTATACTGCTCACAAGTGATTTTCTTTTTAATGTAGCTGCAAGTAGCTTCGGTCCTTTTATCTCTTTAATTAGCTCTAAAAATACTTTTTTTCCTTCATTGCTTTCCTGAGTTCATGGGCTAACTAAACCCGTAATAGTCATGTGACTTGGATGAACGCAAGAGAATATTCAAGTAATTGCTGAACAATAAAATGAACTTGCTGCCAACATGTGGAGTAGAAAATATGGATTTCTGTTGTACCACCAGAGTGGTTATTATCCTAAGGGTTAAGGTGCTGGTGAGCTTACATAGTCCCATTTTGCTTGCCTGCAGTATTGATCTTGGAACTGGTAATCGTCTGATTAATCAACCTGAATGCACCTTAAATTTTAGTCATATTTTATTTTTTTTTTCCTGATAGATGCTGTTGCTACTACCTCACTCTAGATCACAGCTGCAAATAAAAAGATCCCAAAGGACAGATTTGTGCCCTTGTGACCCCATCCCTTACTTTTGAAAACATCAAGTGGGAAGATTTCTCCACCCCTTCGACCTCTAAGGGAGGGCCTGCGGCTGTCGGCAGTGCTGCCGCGCAGACGGCAGCCCCATAGGCACGGGGTAGCGTTTGTCGCTCTGGTGCGATGGGAGGCCGCCGAGGAGGCAGGTCCCTTCCTACCCACGCTCCCTGTGCCTGTGAGGGCGTGGCGGCTTGCGTGGCACCATAAACAACATCTGGACTCCAGATGGGCGTGCTCGGCCGGGCCCGTCTTCCCACATAAGCCCCCGGTTTCGGCGGGAGGCCGCTGGGCTCCAAGGCCGGTGTTGGGAACCGCCCTCTCGCGGCCTCGGCGAGCCAAGATG
>NW_009612764.1:0-229 GCF_000690535.1 Cariama cristata | reverse complement strand
AGTTCCGGGCTGCCAGGTCCCGATGCACGAACTTCTTCTGGGCCAGGTACTCCATGCCCAGGGCCACCTGCAGCCCGAAGCCGATGAGGTCCTTCACCGTGGGGCTCTGCGGGGCAGAAGCGGTGAGCGGGGCGACCTTGGCCTCCCACCACCCCTTGCTCCAGGGTACCCCCCTCCTACCCGCTCCTGGGCGCGGATGAAGTGGCGCAGGTCCCCATGGCGCCTGTAG
>NW_009612763.1:14920-30462 GCF_000690535.1 Cariama cristata | reverse complement strand
CACCCTCCCACTGCCCAAAGGGAGCCCCTTCTCGGGCGGGGAACGGCAGAGAGATGGGAACCGCTGCTAAGAAAGCGGGGAGAACCTCTTTGAGGCAGGGAGACTTTCCTTGGAAAGTCACTAAAAATTGGTAAATGCACAGAGCCTTCGAAAATGATGTTTTAAAGCCTGGTAAAGTTTAAATAAGCTCATCCCTTCTCGCGACGTGTCGGGTGAAGGTTTGAACAGCAGACTGCGATAGATGCCCTCGACTCTAAGGAAAAGCAGAAGCAGTTCTGTCGGACAGCCAGTCCTCTGCCAGCCTCCCGCAGCATCAGGGATGAAAAACTACACTTTTGTTCCGAGCTGCCTTATAATCCTGAGCCTTCTTTTCACATCATACATGTTCGGCCTCTGTCATTACCAGCAAGACCCCCTTTCACCCATTAATGTGAGATCAGCAAAGTTATTCTTTATTTAAACAAAACCAGCCTCCCCCCTTCTCCACAGGACCCGTGTTAGAAAGAACCAGCTTGGGGAAAATGGCACAGTTGACACCTGAAGCTTGTTTTTTGGAAGACTTCCCATAAAAAAGGAGTGGACCAGATCCTGACAAGGATTGCCGGTTCTGGTGGGCTTGTATGGAATTTAACGCAAGCACAGCATGCGTTTCAGCACTATCAAAAAGGCACAGCTATTTTCTGTGAGATTTCTGCAGGAAAATGTTAACGTTTCAGTCTTGGAGCAGTTCATAGACATACCCAACTTCCAAAGCCAGCGATACGGCTTCCCAGTCGTTACACTGGAAACTTGGTGTTCGGGTGAGACCTGTACCCATCGCAGGAAAGGGGTGCTGATGCCAACAGCTCTCCGCAAGAGCAGGGCAGGCGTTAGGGACTGCCAGGCGAGAAAATGTGCACGGAATGGCCACGGGAGTATGGAGGAGTGGTGGGAAAACCACAGGGGACCCGCAACGCTGGGCTCTTCGTCGGAACCAAGACAAGCCATGTACACCCCGGATTACTGCTGGGTGCAGTAAGGGGCTCTCGGTGGTCACAGGGATCAGTCCCACCAAAGAGGATGTGTTACAAATTTCCTGGGTTACAACTAGCAGTGGGGCTGGTAGAGGCAGGGAAAGGAGGCAGGGCAAGGTTTATAAAATGAAATAACTGAGGTACATGTTAAAGTATGAGTATTTGAAGATGAAAATTGGCAATGAGGGAAAGGAAGCCATGTGTATCCTCGAAATTAAACAACAGAGGTAAACCACAAAAGAAATAATATTCTCTAAGCAAAAACTAACGGAACTTTTTCTTTTCCAGCCTTTGGGGTAAACCTGCGGATGGAGGCAGAAGCGATGTTTGGCAAACTAACGTGCAGTCTGCTTCCAGAAGGCGGGAGCTGAGCCCAAGCCCACCTTGCCCTTCAGTGCCATCAGCCGTCCTTGCGCAGGGCCAGCGGCCGCTGTTGGCTCTGCCCGTGACTGATGCAGACATCGCAGCTTCCTTCTCCTTTTTGACCTGTGCTGTGGATAAATATTCTTTCTCACCAGAGGATCTCTCCAGCGTGCCTGCCTTTTATTTTTCAATCTTCACTTTATTCATTTTTTTTATCAAGCTATTGTTCTCACTCACTCTTTCTTGCCTGGAATTTTCTGACCTTCCTTCCCTCATTCCCATTACAGAGCTTGACATTATTGCAAGAACAAGACTTTGTGAGGACCACTGTAATACTCACCCGGCTCAAAACCGTAGCCTCTCTTTTCCCTTTCACCTCTTGTCTTCTTCATCTTTACAGAATCTATGGGAGGATTCTCCTGATATTCATCATTTTAAATTGGCTTCTTCCTTTTTGACTTTAAGTGTTCCCTAATTATTTTCCATGACAGTTTATTTTCCATTTTGTTCTCTCTCTGGTTCTTACCAATGCAGTTGTATTTTCTTTTTACATGCAAATCTTTAGTTTTAATAATATTTGCATACTTACATTTCTATTGCTTAAAAACTCCACTGATTGAAATATTAAAACACTGAAAAAAAAGAAAACTCCTAGGACTCTGTGTGTATGCCTCCTTTTAAAAGGTGAGAGTAACACCTGTCTGAATTTCTCAGGTTACCTCGGTCACAAAAGCCATGGATGGAAATCAGGATAGTTGGAGGTTTAACCTTTGCTAAGAAAGCATGCACCGAAACCCAGAAGTTTTCAGGCAAAATGACACATCAGTTGTGGTCACCTCCCTGGTGTCGTGGGACGCTCCACCTCGGCGGCCTTCAACCCACTTCAGCAGCTGCACTGCAGCAGAACATGTAAACTCACAGTTAAGTGGCCTGAAATATTAATGTGTATAAAGGTTGAAACTCTCATTTAAACTTACTGGAGACCAAGTCTGGCTTCGAAACCCACTGACAAACTGTGTCCGTGCATTTACACCCACCTCCATCTGGACTCACCCCAAGCCCCCCGACAGCACAGTTTAAAGGAACGTGTGGATCACGGTGACAGTGCTTGCACACGGGAGGAAAAAAAGCACAGATGGAAAAAAACCTAACCATGCTTTCGGGAAATACCATAATAATTGGGACTCCACTGAAGCATAACCTCTGGAAGAAACAATTTTGTCCCCTCACCAGTGAAATTATCACTAGAGAAGTGTCTGACATGGCAGAGGATCCGGCTGCAAGTCTGCTTTGGGGGCTAAATACTTCCCTGACTGAAACAGGAAAACAAGTGTATCGGAAGGATAAAAATTAGACTAGACTAGACTAGACTATTTCAGTTGGAAGGGACCTACAACGACCCTCCAGCCCAACTGCCTGACCACCTCAGGGCTGCCCAGAAGTTAAAGCACGTTGTGAAGGGCACTGTCCAAATGCCTCTTCAACACCCACAGGCTTGGGGCATCGACCACCTCTCTAGGAAGCCCGTTCCAGCGTTTGACCACCCTCTCGGTAAAGAAACGCTTCCTCACGCCCAGTCTAAACCTCCCCTGGCGCAGCTTTGAACCGTTCCCAGGCGTCCTGTCCCTGGGTCCCAGGAGCAGAGCTCAGCACCTCCCTCCCCACGTCCCCCCCTCAGGAAGCTGCAGAGAGCGACGAGGTCCCCCCTCAGCCTCCTCCTCTCCAAACCGGACAGACCCCGAGCCCTCAGCCGCTCCTCACGCCCCCGAGCCCCCAGCCGCTCCTCACAGGCCAGGCCTGCCAGCCCTTCACCGCCTTGGTTGTCCTCTCCTGGACGCACTCAAGGACCTCCACACCCTTCTGAAATGGGGGGGCCCAGCCCTGCACACAGCACCCGAGGTGAGGCCGCACCAACACTAAATTTGGGAATTCGAGCATCCGTGTCCCAAGTACCATATCCTACACCTGTGTTGCAAGGCCAGCTTCTCTTCCAACATCTCTCATGGCACTCCTGGTCTTACTCCTGTCTACACACAGCAAGGGGAGGCGGAGGGGAAGGTGCTGTCCCTTGCCAAACCACCCCCTTCTCAACACGGCTTCAGGCCAGGCCCAGTCCTAGTCTGCCACGGCCTCCCCACCACTCCACACTCAGAAAAGACGAGTTCCCCTGCACTCCACTGGGAAGGAACTGGATAAATCAACAGAGAGACATCATTTGAGATAACACGACCACGAAGGTACTTCCCTCACGCTACCTGCTCGTGTCCAGAAACAGCAGTGTGCGCTCACTTCAAAAGCTCTCACAAAATTTTGACGTAGCAGTGGGGCACAGATCATAGTAACGAATAGCTCTGTGGTTCCTTACTGTAATGAGATGATTATGATGCCTTAACTCTAATCTGCTGATGCAAATTATGCCCAGTTCTGCATTTCACCTAGGTACAATGACACGGGTGAGAAGGAAAAAAAAAAAAACCCACGTGGAGCAAACTGGTGTCAAATTCCTAAGAGCATCATTTTTGAAAATGGTTTCTTGGACGAAAATGGTAAAGATCTACATAAAATGTTTAATGGACAGTTTGCTTTAATTAGGGTCTAGTCAACCATGAGGTATATAGGGGAAGTGTTGTGCAGACTTACATCCATTCCCCATCACACGCCCTAAGCACATTCAGAACTGAGCAGTACTACCGAAAGGCTTATGCAGCAAAATTTGAGGCCAGCACTGTACTTGGCTAGAAGAAAGCCACATAGCCTGCACAAGCAGACACAAAGAATCATTTAAAATAGCTTTCCTTTATCAAAACGCAGACCCGATGGGACATACAGCTAGGCAAAGCTGCCTAAAGTATGGTCTCTCAAGGTACAGAGGAAAAATGCGACCATCACCCAGTATTCATACAAGACATAAACCATGATTACGATACTCTTTACTTAAAAGATACTCTCAGTATCTTTCACTGCATTTACTTTTTGATCAACGTTTCTTAATTGGGGAAGTGAACACAAGAGCGTAGCCAAAGATACCGTGTGCAATTTAATAGCATTACAGAAGAGCAAATCCACTCCTTTAGAACATGATTAATCAATGTGTTTTGTGAACCAAGGAGAAACCTATGGGCTTCCATAAAACAAAATCTTCCACAGGAGCAAGTTTAAAAGTAGAACACATTACATCTTTAAGATTGTTGTCATTAAAAGGCTGTTTCAGCAAACAAAAAAAGATCAGAAGCTAGTATTATGGTCATAAAATAAAAAGTATTTCTTTAAAACAACTACAGCAAACATTCCCTGAGAATTAAGAATCAGCAACAACTATTGCCAGATTGGATTTTCTGTTACAGTGCAGAAATGTTACAGCACATTCGCTCCATTCAAAGATCACACAGGAAGATTAAAGGCCACAGTTTTTATTTACTATGTGCATCTTCTGGATGCGCTCATTTTTCAAGAGAAGTAAATCTGGACACAGCAACCCTCAGCACTGAAGCTAACCAGGACATGAGGGGAGAGGAGGCAGTTAAGAAAAGGTTTAATCCATGTGTCGAGTGTGTGTGTGTGTGTGTTCAGAATTCCACTTTTTGCTTTCCCCTGTGCTAGTTTTTTTGTATTTTCCCTTCCAACTGACAGGCTCTGACAGCATTCTGGAATATCTCTCTCCCTCCCCCCAGAAACATGCATATAAAATACACACCCACCACCAAAATGTTCCACTCGCTCAGAAAAGTAACTTGTAGTCTAAGCAGAAAAGAGAGATAAAACAGAAGAGTAACTACTAAAGTTGAAATAATCAATTTTAATGCCTAAAATTAGATTTTATGGCCCATGGTATTGCTAAAAGCTGTACATCGCACAGCTTGATCGTTGCATCATTCCTCAGCACACAGAATTAAACTGCAGTAAACATTTGGAATTTGGTGCAACATACTGTCACAGAAAAAGGAAATCAACTTCTTGTTATTTATTCAGATAAAGAAGATGGCATTCTGGGGTCAGGTCACGCTGACTCAGAAAAAGATAAGATCCATCAGGATCCAAATTCTCATGCTGTAGAAGAGGGTTTCTTTCTGTCTTGCCCTAACAGAAAATCAATACATGCGTATCTGCATATCTCCCCATGGCTACCCGGTAGTTCCCTGGCTCTTTCTCCAGGATAGCACAATCATTCTTTCCTTGCAACTTGCAGGTCTTAGCTCTACTGAATTCTTTCTTTCCTTTCTTCAAAGCATCCAGCAGATCTGGCAGTGTCTGCTATTGCTTGATATGAGTGGTGCAACCCAGAAGTGTACAGCATTCATGAACAGGAGACTATGAAAACCTGACCAAAGAGCTGCAAAGACCTGACCTGCAAAGAGGTTTTTGATGGTAAAGACTGTTGATATGGCGTAACAGCAGAAGGGAGACAATTTAAGAAAGTAAAAAAAAAATAAATAAAAAAAATATCCAGGTGAGAAGCCCACCATATACCAATGAGAACCACAGGAGGCAGGAGTATCACAGCTGGATCCTGATAGAGTATTCAAAGGAGACTGGAGAAGCATAAAGCCTGAACACCTCTACTTGCCCCAGAAAAACAGATGAAAATACCAGCACGTGGGCTGAGGAGTCAAAGTGTGCATGCAAAGTACTCAACGTACCTGTAACATGTTGGGCATATTCTTGTAAGCGTAATAGCTTGACCACACCGGATCTGCTATGCTTATGTCATGCAGTTAATCTGCATGTGTGTAGGTTCAACTGGGCTGGACATCAGCTCTCACTTTGGCCAGGCTGTCAGAGGTCCAGAAACACTGAATATACAGCCACGTTCCTCTTCTATCTCTTGGAAAAACTTCCCAAGTGAAAATAGAAGACAGGTCTAATAGAAGACATGGTTGTCCTATCTCTAAATCTTGAGGACTGCGATCCAATTAGTGTTGTATCTATTTCATTTTTTCCCAAGCATTTTCTCTATCATCAAAGTATCTTTCTACACAACTTCATCAACTGTTTTACTCAAGGAGATCTAATGGAAAAAACGTATGAAAATAATCCTTACCATCTTTGTGAAGCGGCAATCAAAAAGGTTAAATGAATCATCTGGCTATAAACTATGACATTTACTGTCCATCAAGAGTATTCATCATACTGCACAAGAAAATAATGCAACGTGAGTCACAGTAAAACATATAAATATAAATGCATCCGAGTGATACAAACCTCCGTTGACATTACAGTACTTTACAGTGAAAAAGTCGCTTTTTTCTTTTCTTTTCTACAGTGACATTATCTCAAAATACACTGCAGTTACTTTTATTCTTTACAAGGATCAAGAAGATTCAGGTCTCTGCTTTCATCATTAGCCAGACAGATCACAAAATTGTGCTGGTGATTCTACTCTAAAGGCACCAGCTCGTATCTGCTACAGCCACTCTTTGACTACTCAGTAGCTGTTCAATGTTTTGCTGGCTCCAGAACTACCTGTACAGTAAATCGAGTTCTAAAATCTCCACATGTTTAAGTGCACAACACTCCGTTCAAGCAGAGTTTTACTTAAAAAGAGACACTGAGATTAGTGACACAGTTGACACTTTAGTGCAAGTCTGGTTGTGGGGGAAGAGAGAAAGGTTCCTGGTGTGTCAGATCTTCTTCACTTTTTCTCTAGACAGGAACTGCCAGACATGATGGAGTATAGATCTTGACTAGTTCATCCCAAGCACAGTCCACCACCTACAAAGCAAACAAAATCTATTTAGATCCTTCATAAGCAACATTTTTACAAAAACCAGAAGGAGCTTAGAAGAAATTAATGTATATTGTGGACTTAATGCTGGTTAGTACTCTGATTTACAATGCTTCAAAATTATACAATAAAGCAGTTGGATTTGTTTTGGTTTTTAAAACTTTGTCTTCACTTTACTGAAATGCACAAAAATTAACAATCTCCTATTTTTCATACTCCCCATGAGGAACGTGGGGGAACCTTTGGATTTCAACTGATTGTCCCAAATAGGCTAAAGAATGTAACTGATAATGAAATGAAGGAAGGACACACAGCAGTCCAGACCTTGTGATGCTTCTTCTCTTTACAGGGTCTCAGGACCCTTTTACCATGATATCTAAACACTTCATGACCAAATCTGAACAACTCTCTTATACTTGCAGGTATGGAAAATTGTTATAGACATTTTCCTAATGGAGAGCTGAGGAATGGAAAAACAAAGAAGTCGACCTAAATGATGCAGGAAGTTTCTTGAAGAATTAAGTCAGAACTTCAGCCTCACACTGATAAGCTATGAGATCACTGTATTGTCTTTTGTTGAGAAGAGAGATGTTTCTTTGCTGAGCATTGAGAATTGGGGGGGGTGGTACGGTGCTTCAAGCACTACCTAGACCCCCCTGGTCTGATGAGAAGTGATGCCACTTGTGCCAATGGCATCTTATAAACACAGCGACTGATTCCAATACAACTGAAACTTTTCTGACTCGCAATTCCCAAGCTCTATTCTAGATGCAGGCTTTAAACTAAAATTAAAAAAAGGATGGTTACCCTAATTCTATAGCATTAAAAGATTTTAATAAATAACAAGATTCCATACAAGACGACTACAGAATGCTTTAAGTTTGAAAATTATTTGATAATGCACTTTAGAGTCTGTAACAAAGTGGAAGGGTTAACCACACTGACTATTACTCAAGTATATGACCTCTAATATATATTCACAAAATATTGTGGGAGATAAGAACTAAGGCAAAGCGAAGAAAGAGGAGAGCTAAAGAGAAAAAGCTGATGAGCCCCACAAATATATGCCAGTAAATCTGGCTGAATCCATCTTGCATTATCTTTACAATGTCCTTTCCAGTTGGGATCACAAAGGATACAGCATTGGATCCTCTGCACAACAAGCTTCCTCCTGCTGCAGACTGCAATTTCTGTTCTCTTCTAGAGCCAGAATGAACAGCTGCACACTAAAAATTTGGAAATCCAACTTCAATATTTGATTTCAGGCTATAATTAGCCCATTTTGTGTTTACTATACTGCACTATTATTCATTTTTATTGCTTCCTTAGCTGGTTCTACTTAGTTATTTGAAGCGCTTTCCATATAAATCTAAATGGATCAAAAAAATCTCTTGACAACGGTGTCTGTCTATTCATACAACATAATAGAGCTTTGTGTAATATAATGTTCTGCTGCATTGCAGTCCCGCAAATCATACCAAAAAGAAAATTTGAGTTCTCCACTAAACGCTATGTAGAAACTAGCAATCACATAAAACACAGTTTAATATTCTCCACAGCTCTGGATCAATACCCGTATTTCTATAGGCAACGCTTCCTACTTTCATAAAGAAATAGAGATAACTTTTGGGAAAAATCCCATGGGAATTCCCACCTGTTACCAATGTAATTAGCATCCTTGAAGTAGCCTCTGAACAAATATAGTTACAGAACCATTTAATCTAGCAACACTAAAAATAAACAGGGGATATTAAAAGGGAGTTTGAAAAGGATCACTTGCGGTAATTTGCGCAACTCATTGACTTAATGATAGCACATGAAAGATGAAAACATAACCAGCAAACAAAAGGAAAATAAAAGCTACAGCAAATAGCAGTGTATCAAGTTCTCCTGTGCAGCAGGAAGCCTATAATGGAACACTGATAGCAGAAACCTTGATGAAAATACACATCGGAAGAACAGCAAACAGGTATGCATGGGCAACTGGGACACTACAGCATGGAAGAGCATTACAAAAGACAACAGTCCGTCCATTTCTCCATAATACTTTCTCCAAAATACAGCCAAGGTTGTAAGAGGAAGGGGATAACTGTAAGCTAACAGCGCGGCAGCCAGCATTAACTGATGGACAGCTGCTTCATGTCCCTTTGCAGCATCTCGTAGCTTATCACTGCCTCAAATACAAATGACTAAAATGAACCCTGGGATAAAGAGAAGTGCCTGTTCATGCAGCTACTGCATCAGTTTACAAAATGTCCTCTCTTTTCATTCTGCTTTTTTTCTTATGACCATTGTATGCCTTTCCCCAGAAGAGGGGAACGTAGGACATTGAATATAAGTGCTTTAAAAGTATTTAGAAATGCCGGTTCTCATGTGACATATGAGCATTTTTAATACATACCTTAAAGCACTTCAACCATTTTTTTTTAATAAACTAAATGCTACTTAATTTAAATATTAAAACAGCAGCAGGAGTTCCATTGGGATGAGGGCTGATCCAGCATACCACAGAAAATAAATATGGCATAAAAAAAGCCGCAAGTTCCTAGAGTTTATATTTTGATTGATGAGATGATGTTACCAACAGGCGGAGAAAATACTCCTGTGGTAGGATGAAGGACAAAAGAAAATTGAAAACGGGCTCACACATTATCTGCATACCTGATAAAAGTCCTCACCATTAGGAACACGAAGGCATGGAGGTTCCTCTGCCTGTGAAAATGTCCACTCTCTTGGGGACAAATTTTACCCTCAGATTGAAATAAATCTCACCGATTTCAGTATTTAGAGGGTGCATGATTTACTTTTTTTGTTTTTAAGTTGACGCACAGAGTAGAAGATAGTTTATTTCAGTTGCAAATAATTTTATAATCATAATATCCTTATACTATTGAATATTTTGGACACTCGTATGTCATGGAGTTTTCATGTTCATTTATGAATACTAAATTGCTCTTCTATCTATAGAGTAAAATTCTACTATAGCAAGTTTTAACTATCAGAAATAGCAGGGAAAAGGAGAATAACCAGAGCTTAATTGTAAAACAAGAATATTCTACTTTACACTGACTCGTAGATTACGTCAAAGAATAACGCAAATAGAAAAAGCATTCTAAACCTGGTAATTTTAATTATAACTAAAGCTATATGGGACAAAGGCAGTCTAACAAAATGACATTGACTACTTCTCTCCAATGCTTTTATTTCAGTAGCAAAGTTGCAGTACTAGTATATATGCCGGCAGTACTGTACTATTATTACTGCAGAATAAACATCATGCCAAGTTATCTGCCAGTAGAGATTTAAGCAAGTCTATTTGAAACACGGAAAATGGGGATCACTCTATTTCCCTTCAAGTAAAGCCAAAAAGCAAGCAAATAAACGAAAAACTGCAGTCATCACAGGAAGCTGATTGCTTGACTAGAAAATCATAGTTTAACTCAAATGAAACAGCTTTAATATCAACATCCGTTCATTTATCAAAGCCATTTCCATTGACTCGCTAACTGATTTACTCCTCTGACAGGCCCTTGGTTTCCTATTCATCACAGTCATCTTGCTCTGCAATAGACTTAGACCTTTTCCAGCACCCAAGGGCAATCCATTCAGCCTGGTGCAATTATCTCCGTGACGTTCTCTCTCTTTACTGTTCAGAAGAAGCAAGAAAACAAGAGAAATCTCCCAAGTTAGCAGCTAACGGTTTTTCACTATTTGAAGGCGTAATAAACACCCCAAGCCCTAAGCAACATTAAATACATTCAAAAGAAAACTTTGAGTTCAGTAACCTCTTTACGAAGGGTTTTAATCAGAAGACCGTACAGCCCTCTCTAGATTAGTATTTCTGGAAGTATCTTGGTGCCACTCAGCTTCCAGTGTGCTCATAATAAATCACAGGATAATACGCAAGTGGGTCTGAATGACCCATTTCTCTTCTTGGCTTTTCTCCATCCCATCCCATTTTCAAATAAAACTCGTAAGACCCGTCTTTTTTTTTCTGTAGAACAGAATAAGTGTTCCGTTCTTTGCTTCCATTAATGTTGTGTTTCCCTTCCTCTTCTAGTTTCTTATCTTCTGTGTCTTTTCATACAGAATTTAATGGTTTATTTCTATCATTATTACCCATTTTTAAGGGGTTCTGAGTATCCTCTGTAAGCATGTGGGATGGAGATTAAGTGGAGATAAAGCAAGCTATTAGGTTTGCTACTCATCTAATTGCTTTCGCAGGTGATCATTAAAACTGGTTGATTAAGCGCATAACAGATCATACATGTGTTTAAATGCATCCACCACCTATTTTGTCCTAGAAAATCCAAACCACCAGTGTGGCCTTGTGTTTGGTGAACAGTTGCTGGGGTGAACTGCACACAATGCCTACCTTTACAGAAAGTGATGGGAGTTTGTAAATTAAAAATTTTCTTTTCAATGTTCAATAACACCAATCATTTTTTAATTTACTTTTGAAACAACACACACTGATTTAATTATTATTTCCAGTAAAGACAGAATAAAACAAACCCTGGACCAGAAGTTCTTACAAAGATCTAGCTTTAAACTACAGTTATCAGAAACAGATGTTCCAAACATTGCTTCAGAAATCCATTTCTTTTTTAGTGAGAGAAAAGATGAAAGACTTGAGGGGCAACATTTTTCAGATGGCAAAGATATGTCACAAAGAACTGATCTAAAAAACAGGGAGCTGTCACAACATTTGTTTCATTGCTCTGACATAGGCAACAGGAAGATGACTTGGTAGTCATGCTACACATTTCTAAATGCCAGTCTTCTGAGTGTACGTTTCATGAGAAAGATGTAAAGAGAATTGAGATGCGAGTTGCAGGTTAGAGACAAATTCTTGGAGTCTAGATAGAATTTGTAGCAATTCCTCTGTACTCTACAGATAAGGGGAAAGGCACCTCTCCAGTCTTTCAAGAACTGTTTTTAATTGAAGTCAATCTTAAGTTCTGTAGAAGATACACTGGAACTGCAAAATGCCTTTCTGTGCTGATACTAACCTTGGTGACCCCAAATGCGGTCCATTTACATGCAGTGAAACTGTGTTTTCTAATGTCCCTATCCAATCTTCAAACTCATCCTTCAGCTCACAGTTAAGCTAAGTTCCTTCCTTTTGGGATATAATCACAGATAATCATAAGCCAAACAATGTTTTCAGTAACAGCTGCAAAACCCTGTTGTCTTCCATTGAGTTTCATTAGTGCAATTCACTGGGACTTCTCAAACAGATTTATTGATTGTGCAGAAAAGAAACAAAATCCACTACATCGACTAAAAGATGAGGCTCACAGAAGCAGCAAGTATTCGTAAGCCACTGAATCAAATACAACACACAAGCAACGCACTTATCGAGTAAGAAACTGCTGCCTCTCACCTCTTCCCAGTACTTCAGAATCAAAATTGAAGTGTATTTTTCTCTCCATACACTTGCAGCTTTTGCAGAACTGTGATGCCTGACAGCCACCTTTCCAAACACCTTAGGATGAGACTTTTGTTGATAATGGCAAAGAGTGACCATTACTCATGAATGGCTAGGTTTGACTTACGCGGTGAAAGTTTAATTTTAACAGTTTGGGAAAGACACAATAGGCACCAGTAAGAAACGTCACCTCCCTTTCCCCCCTCCTAAGTCTGTAAAGGCATTCAAATTGGTTTAATATTTGCAGCTGATTAAATTTGATCTTTCCATGCAAAAATCCACTCTGAAAGGAAGTAAAAGAACAGATGCTGTAGGATCTTTTTATCTCAAAGGATCACTAACTGCATAACTTCAGTAGCACCCTGGAGAAGGACCATAAGGAGAGATTAAAATGAAGTACAAATAGTGATATAATTACAGCAGTGCGATAGCCGCAACAGCTGGGTGGAAGCTATCAGTTCCTTGGCAATTGTGTAAAAGATAAGAGCAAGCGATCAAAAGAAAAAAGCAGACAAAGTCTCTTGTTTTTCTGTAAATTTCCGTAAGATGTAACTCCACTTTTATATGAAACAGTCAACATTTCTGGGCCTGTTGAAGGTGCACAATTAATTTAAACGAACAGCAAAATACATCACAAAACAGCCTCAACTAAAATATCTTCTGCATTTCTATTTGGCTGTACTGGTTAAGCCAACTCCAGCAGCCCCTCTCTCCTGGCTGTTCTCCTGCTTGCTGTGTCGGCATAGCTAAAGCAGCACAATGCAGAAGCTGCATACAGAAAACAGGTAGCAGAACAAACCTGTACACCGAAACTTCACGGATGATCAAAAATTTCTCCATAAAGCTGGAAGAATTTAGAACTAGATTGCCATTACCTTCAGGGGATGCAGTTCAACTGTATATGGTTTGGCTATGACCTCCCTCCAATTAGTAAGAAATTACAGCTTTTAAAATTTTAGTGGTACTGATGCCGTAAGAAAAGTCATGATACCATGCGTTATATGTTATTACCATAATAACATATATTCCAGGTGCTTTGAAGAAATAAGAGAAGCCAGATTTATGCGAACTAATCTGCTCTGGTGGACTATTTACACAAGAAGGTGCAGCCACACAGAGGGCTAGAGAAAACAAGTTTGCCTCCCAAACTATGTTGGCAAAAACAGCTATTTAGACAGCTATCTGCCCATTTGTAGCATAATTACCATCCAAACACACACAACCACAGTAAAAGAAAATCATAAGCGATCACTATTTGTGTTGTACATAAGTTATTCTAAAACCTAGACTTCAACACGCATTGAGGTAACAGATGATTCTGGACTAGAGAACTGACATTTGGTTTATCTTATTTTGGTGCAGAACAATTTTAATTCCCAAAGGGAGCACCTCAGTATTGTCTGTCGCTGAGGTCCTGTTCCAGCTGGGCATGTCAGGGATGCCTAATGTGCTCTGCACATATCAAGCGTTCTAAGTCACTACACCACTTGCCATCACTTCCATTGAAAATCACGTTTCCTTGCAATTTAGGTATGTCATTGTTCATAACACAGAAGTACAGAGAAACAGAAAGATTCTTCTCCTGTTCCCTTCAGATACTTAATCCTGTTCTCAGCAGCAAGACAGAAAGCCTGGCTCAATGGAAAGCATTAATTTATACTTTCCACTGGCTGCTTTACAAGAGTTCAGAACAGACGTCAGGCTGAGAAAGGTTTTCAGACAAAATTCAGGGCTTCAGTTTTTCTTACATTTGTGTTAAATAAAATGTAGCTTTAGAACTACAACAGAAAGGGTTAGGTATTTTTTGTCCACAATTTAAAGAAATTCATGGTACATATGTATTTTCTATTCTTTATATACTTATTGAAATAATTTCAGAATCAAGACAAGAAGTGGTGAGTGTTCGCAGTATCTGTACTTTTATCTGTGTCATTGATGGATTGCCTAAAAGACATTTAAAATTAATTCATGACTGCCATATCACATTCAACCTATAACAGAAGAAAAAGGCTGCTTTTAAATAAAGCTGCACAAATAATACCAAAAGAAGATTCTGATATTCATGCTTACATGCTGTAGGTAAGCACAGCAAAATCCCAGTAAGAGCTAGGCTTAAAAGAGTGTTACATTTTAATTCATCAGAACATTTACAGATCACATACAGGGAAACTAAGTATCAGGAGAGAAATAAGAAATCCGAGGAGCTTCAGAGTACAATTCCACTATATGGTCTAGCATTATCAGCCCCTAGTGAGCAATACTATGTAGCTGATTACCATTTTCATATTCTCCACATACATCCTATGCCTATCTAGTGTACACTGAAAGGAGCAAGCTTTAATTGTTTTTCTTACCCCCAACTTTGGAAAGAACTATCATGTCTGGTTTAAAAAACTGCACACTCTTAATATTGCTGACAAGGTAAATGGATCTGCTCAGTTCTTAATGGTGTACACCATTACAAATCTAAAAGGTTTTTGGAGCTCAGGGTCTTGTCACTGTTCTTGTGTGTGTCAAAGCTACTTTGGGTCAAAGCTGGAGTTATGAGTATTTTCTCTTACACAAACTGCCTTGCAAACTCTCACGTCAGCACTCGTAGTTTAACAGAGAAATACCCTGAATATCATGAGGATCATTTCTGTTAATGCTGTGCACTGTAAAATGCACATTTTTCTTTGCACCTGAAAGTTTCTTTGTTAGTTGTCTTAAATTGCTATGAACGTGACACCAACATTATGCTGGAAAAAAACCCCAAACCAAACAACAGTTGATTTTATTAAAATGCAAAGCTTTCAACAAATGCTTACTTTACATATAGGCAGATACCCCAAAACAGGTATCAGAATCTTAATTAAGCACAAAGGAGCTTTCTGTTTCATCTAGCTAATACTTGCCTTCACAACCTGGGACCCATTCCTACGACCAGATCTCTCTCCCACATGTTGCCTCCCCTTAGCAGGATACTGTACAAGAACCACCTTGCCTGCATGTACCTACTCTCTGCCTGTGGATT
>NW_009612763.1:0-14903 GCF_000690535.1 Cariama cristata | reverse complement strand
GAATGCCTTGTAATTCCCAGATCAGATACTTAATCACACTATCTATTTTGAACACTTTTTCAAAAGTACAGACTAGTTTTTCCTTGACATGTAAAAGATACTTCAAAAATGCTGAAGTTCATTGGGCAAAGCCAAAGAAATAGCATCTGCCTAGACAACAAAAATATCATTAAGAATGAAAGCAAAGGTTAATGACCAGAATGGTACTTAATTTGACTATAAATGAATAGCTTGTCCATTATGAATAAAATACCCTGCATGCACGGAGGAGAGAAGCAGTTCAAGTTTCAAGTTGTAACTCCTTATAAAGCACACAGTGAATATCACAAATCATACAAATGCATGAAGAGCAACAATGAATGGGGCTCATTATCAGGTCTTGACAGAGAGCAGACATAGAGGCAACCTACATATTTGGAACAGCAGCATACAATTTAAGCAAATAATCTTCATTGGATTGATGTAGAAGCCAGTGAAAGGCTGCAAGTGCTCATACTGGAAGTAACTATTCAGTAAGTGTTCATTCTTTATTTTGTAGTTACAGTTCAATTCTATCACTGGTTTTTAAACTTCTTTTAAAAAACAGAATATTTACATTTTGCATTGGTGTGATATCCAGCCCTCACAATACATTAAATCAACTCAACAGAAAAAAACAGAGGAATATTAAAGCTGTTGCAGATGCCAAACTTCTGTCTGGAAGGCACATTGGCATGCAGCGTATATGGATATGTACCACAGATTCACAGATTTTCTGCATTAAGTCCAACATTGGACTAGGAGAATTTCTGTGTGGAAAAAAAATACCTGGATGCACAAATGCCCTAATGTAGACGGGTATGCACACCGTCATTTTGCTTTTTCCAACATACAAGTTGTTGCAGCTGTCTGCTTTCAATTCATTACCTTAGCCTTGTTCCAAGAAGGCTATTCCATACATTGCAGTTACAAAAGGAAGAATACCCACATAGCCGCAACTCCAAGTTTGACAGATAAATCATACAAAAAGAAGTCATATCTAGCCAGACAGTCAGAAACACCATCCGCTGAGATCCATTCTGTAACACACACTTTGCAATAAGCAACAGGCTTATAATCAAGGTGTAATCACATCCTCAATACAAAAATGAAGAAAAATCTTATTGCCTCATTCAGATCCATGGCAAAACCCACACCAGTTTCATGGAAAGCTGAACTGGGATCACAGCACGCAGTGACGTAGCACTCTAGGGCCCTAATGTACTATGCGATGCTTGCTGCTCCCTCTGGACCCAACTGAGCCAGAATCATACCCATGCACTCACTTGGGATGAAGTTTTAATTCCCAGCAACTGGCCTTTAAGCTATTCTTGCCCTGCCTCAATGAAGAATAACCTGAAACCTGAGAATTTTTTTTCAGCCTTACAAATTCCCCTATGTGGTTCACAGCACGGCCTCATGAACAGTTACTGCAGCACCTCTGAGGCAACAGAATTAAGGGAATAGGCAACCAGGCAGGAAACTCTTCAAGCTAGCATTTGGCTAGAATGGGTCAACATACATTAAGCTAAGTATTTTGCCAAACCTACACCTTTCTCCTGTGTCCCTTTATCAGTAGCAGAAATGAAGATGGTTTTATTTGCTTTGTCCAATCAGAATTTCAAAGCAGATGTTACAAGTCGTTTTTATCTGGGGTAAAAAATTAATTTCACTGTGAATTAGAAAGGAATCTAGATGCAAATGATATCCGTGGCACATTAAATAGTGCATTAGTTACAGTTGACTCAGTGACAGTAATTTCTGTGTGAAAACTATAGGCTTTCTCATTTTAAAGTAAATAATTAGCTTTAGTTTTTCTGCCTTTCTTGCCTGAAAAAACATACTATTGTTTGTAGTTCATACCACAAACAATAATCCTGTTTACAAAACAGAAACAATTGTAGCAACACCAGCAGAGGAGAATCCTTCCACAACTAATACATAAATAAATGTCCCTGATAAAATGGGTTCCATTCATTCACGTCAATAGCTGAGGGTTTTAGAATTCTAACTACACATTACGCCTCTTCTAGTACTTCAAATATGACAAACCAGGTTGAGGTATCATGTGTGACACAACCAATGTTTAACTTGACATCTAAATAGATGGAAAAAAGCTCTGTATCTCAGCTTGGCATTCTAGGTCCTCCTCCATTACTCTTCCTTCTGAAGCAAAACTGAAGCTCATTTTCCCTGAGCTCACTGCGGCTTTCAGCCATCTGATTTTGCAATTCCGTCCTGCCCTTCTCTCCTATCCAATGCAAGTAACTGCTTTATAAATAAAAATGGACCTGAAGTGAGGTTGATTTAATAAGCATTCAGCCAGACTCACTTCCAGAAGCTTTCTGCAGTCTGGTGGCTCTTATTCAGGATCCGAGTCCTGCAGTCCAGCCATGACCAAGTGGCTGTAACAGGCAAGTGAAAAGTAAATTCATCCCAGCTCTTACCTGACCACGGTTGTGAAGACTTAAATCCAGTCCACATGTAAATTCAGTATGATGCTCAACTGTTTCCAGCAAAGGGTTAGGCTTGGAGAAGTCCCAGAATCTACGGGGGGGTGGGGGGGTTTAAAAAAAAAAAAATAAAACTGGGCAGTGGGGGGGGGGGGGGGGGGGGGTTTAAAAAAAAAAAAAATCAAACCACAATTAAAGTAATTGAAAGGCCATTTTAAAAATATAATGCAAGATATTGACAAATCTGTTGCTGCCAGGGTATTTAAAAAAAGCAAACTCATCCACTTCGGAAACATAACAAATCATATTCCTGCAAAGCCATCTGCTGATTTGCATAAATTAAACCCCACTGGGCAAAAGTGCCTTTGTCTCCTGTTGCAGAAACTGAGATCAAAGTTGGCACCAAAGAGCAGCCATTGGGACATTATTAAAACAGAACAAAATGTAGGCTAGAATACTCTTGTTATATTTTTTGATGGCTGGAGAATTTTATCCCTGAAAGACATTAGCACAATTTATGATTTTTCTCAGGTTTTGGTATTGTTCACTATGGGGTCTTTATTTACTGAAAATTACACATTCATTTAGAGATATTGGTCATTCCCAGTCTCAAATTTGAGATTGTGTTCCTGTAAAACAGAATTTAATATTATAATTCAGTAATAAATTTGTACTACAAAGATCAGTTGCATTATAGAGTTAATTCCACTAATTCATAATTTTTTCTTTCCAGGCTTGCTTGATATAAATGCTTAGAAAATAGATTTCTGAAGTGCTCTATTTCTCCCAGCTACCTCCCCATTAGATTCAACGTCCATCAATGCAGTTAACAGCAAGGATAAGAGAGGTATAAGAGAAGATGGGATGAAAGTATAGGTACAAGAAATCTCAGTTGTGAAAAAAGGGTTCAGGAATAGAACTTTCAGATAATAATACACTGACAAGACATGACATGATGGCACAAAAGAAAGATTTGGTTTTCTTTTTTGGGTTGTATGTGCTACTTAGAAAAGTCCATAGACTGCAAAGCATAGTGCATTTTGTGGGCTGGCAGCTGTAATCAAATTTTCTACAGCTCGAATTTTCTCACAGCAGTCAACTACATGCTTTACTTCTTCTGTAACAACCACAGAGGTCTCTCTGCCTTGCTCCTATCGGGGAAAGGGACAATACTTAATAAGAACAGTTCATTATCAGACCAACTACACTGAAAGCACTGTATGTTCAAACCAATTCAGGTAAAACAGTAAACATTGGAGCCAGCAGGGTCAGTTTGTTTAACGTGTAGGTGTTATTTCCTTCATAAATGAGCAGAGTGGTATCAGCACAATGGCTATGCCATAGCAACAGCCCTCTTAATTTTTTCCTAGTACCTGAGATCTAAGATAAACAAGTTATTTTGCAGGAGAGAGGAGCAAAAGACCATCTCAGCATTTTCATCCTCCCACATTTGTTCACAAGAAGGTAAGGAAACAAATTTTGTTGCTTCTACGTAATAGTGGTAGCGTTCCTTACCACACTAGCTCTCTACTAACTCTTGAAAGGCAGATGCTCGTAACTGAAAACTAAGATTAAAGGAGACAGCTTTGGATCTACATGAATAAAAACTCAGAAAAGACTTTCTGATCAATTTTTGAAATAGCAGGACAATTGGTGTTTGGTGTATGGAGTCATGTTTGTTTACAAAGTCAGAAGTTTGCAAAGTTTGTTTTGCAAAGTCGGAAGCAGGATAGAGTTTAAGAGTACTGCAACTTAGTTCAAGTTGCACAGACTGTCTGGGACCTTTGGGGTTTTTAATATAAAAATAATTACTAGTGAAAGTCCAAAAAATGTACAGTCTCAGGACTGAGAACCATTGATGGTAAGTTACTGATGGCTCTCACAACACCTTTGCAGTCCAAACTGAAAACACGATCTGTAGCCCAGCTTCCAAGACTAGCGTGGCGACACCAATATTTTGCTCAGAGTGAATTTCCCTTGCATTCTGAAGACTGAAAGCACAATGCAGGTTTTCTAAGACAGCGTTTACCCCAGCAGGACAGCTGTACAGCAAAAGGAAGACGCATTCACAGCACAAACAGGTGTGCTTCCATTACTTCAACTCTAGGTGTATCTACGCAGTTGGCAGCGTGAACTTCAACAGTGGGCCAGACAAGCAGATGTGCTTTTAGGGTCCATTACAAGTTTGTACAGCCTGTACAATCACAGGTGTGCCATTCAGACAGAACTGCCATTTTTAGCCATATTATGTACCTTAAAACTAGCATTCACAACTACACTCATACCTACACTGACCATAGACACCCTGCAACCTCTATGAGTGCATTTTCTTAAACCTTTTTCCACTAGAATTGTTGAAAGTATACCTCCTTCCCTCATTTCTTGATAGCTTCTTATTTGTTCTACATGTACTTCACATGCAATTCATAAGCTGCATGTACATTGCAAGTGGACTACTTATTCTAAACAAGCCATTACGTGAAGAGAAAAAGCCTGTCATCCTATGGACTTTATACTTTGTACCACCCATAGCAATATCACAGAGATTTACCTTGCTACATACATCTGCGCTGCCCTACCAAAACACTTTTATCAACCCCCAATATAGTTTCTCCTACCCATCCTCTTCCCCACTCTACCCTTACCCCCTGCCCCTGCGCCTTCACCACTGGCTGGGAAGAAAAGGCAGCAAGTATCCTTTCAGGTTCCAGTGCATGTACAAGGTAGTACAATGCATGTATTCGGGCAGATAAAAGATATTCATCTATTTATGAGGTTGAATCATTTGATGAGTCGCTCCTGCAGCCAACACTTCCCTAGTTTTAAGAGAAATTCCATCTCGTAATACTTATTTCAAAGAAAACTAGCATGTGCAGGCAGGAATATGCCAGTGAATTAAAAAAAAAATACAAGAACCTGGGCATTCATTTACGTCAAAATATTTACCATTAAATTGTAAATCTTGTTTTAGTCCAAAAAGGAAACATGTAAGGAACAGATATGCTTTACACTGGTGTATGAGTGACTTTTACTAACTCTATAGTCGCAACAAACAGTTAAATCATAATTGAAAAGTACAATCAGGTTTGAATTTTATTAGTTTCATCAGACTATGCCCAAAGCTCTGACTACCACTAGCAACTCTGTTATCATGGAAACTTTTTATAATGCAGGATCTATCATCAACTGAGACATTCAACTTAACAGGTTCTTCTACTGCAGAGTTTTCAGTTTCATACTGGAAACCACCAGTGACAAGCATTTTGATAAGCAGGAAGACATCTTCCATTGGCGGGGGGGGAGGGAGAAAAAAAGAGAGTAAATGAGCAAACACCTATCTTTTCACCTTGAAGGAAAAAAAAAACCCACACCACAAAACCCAAACCCAAAAAAGACAACAAGGATAATTAACTGAAGTGAAAAACAGTTTCTTTTACAAGCAGCATTATTCCAGAAGTTCTCAAGACTTCTTTGTGATCCAAGTTACTGAACTTGTACACAGTGATGGAGAGCCGGAGATAGTGGTTTACCTTAAAGGATCTTGCAGAGATGATGTCCAGTATAGTACAACTTTCAACAAAAATCGCCTTTTTGCCTCAGAGGCAAGCTTCTGTGAATACGTTTCAAGATCTGACCTGATACCAGTTTAATGAAGTTCTGTAATTTATCAGATCTTCTGTTTAGATTTTGGCGAGCACCGCCTGTGCCTAATGCACCAAGATTTTTTTTTTTTAATATACTGAAGAGAGTCCAAAAATATAAAACAGTGATTCCAGTAAGAGATGACACTGACGTTCTTTCAAACTGAATTTTGATAGAGATAAGGTTTAAGAACATGCACGCAAGTCTAAATAAGTTCTGGAAATGTTACAGTACTGTGCATTTCCTGGCATTTTAATGATTCACTTGTGTTAAAACTGCTCTTTAATTAACCTACATTTTTCCTGAACTCTTCCAAAGAGTAAGGAAATGGCACAGAAAAAATTTATCTCAATGAGGCATTTACTAGATAGGGGTTAAATCCAAACCATTATACCCAAGTATGTAAAAACTCAAGTTCAAATCTACCACCTCTTTTTCTTAGCCCCCAGTACGAAGTTGGCATGTGACCTAGCTTCCTTTCCAGTAGCTTACCTATAGCGCACACATGCAATCATTATACTGTTTGCAAACGATGAAGCTAAGCATTGTTAACTGCTTTCAACCTATGGTTTTTTGCTTTTTGATAGCCAGTTGTGATTATATGCCAAACTAGCTGTTCTACCTGAAACAAACAAAAACCCTGCCTCTTACATGGCAGTTTGGTCATCTTAGATAGAATCTGTATTTGTTTGGTTAAACTATAAAGCTTCAGTAACATTTAAGATTGCAAAGCTTAAAGAGTAAGCTACGCTGTATCCAGTTTATCTACTATATGTTAATACTTACGGACAATTCTGAGCTTCAAATAGAAACTTTAAAGAAAATAAAAGATCCATATCATAATTAGCTGCTATTAAAATAAGACTGCATGTATTGATGAATCTGTTTTTAAAGGACTGCCATACCATACCATACCATTCTATGACATACTATCAAATGTGGCTAAAAGGTCACAGGCCTTGACTAGATTCAACAAGATCTAAAATTAATACCATATACTGGAATCCCTACTTCTCTTCCCCTTTTATATATTTATCAAGTATTTTTGTTCGTAAATTGAAATGTATGTGTATGTGTGTATATAGTCATGTCCATATGTACACGCATGTGTGTATATGCATGTGCATAGATGTCAGCATGTGTGCACGTACGTGCATGTGGACTGTAAGGTGCATCCAGTCAAACTCTCAACACTCTTAAGTAAACTCTACTTCTTATTGTGAGCTACATTCCTTCCTGTGAATGATAGTACAGGGTATGTGGTAGAGCTACAACACCGTCGTAATATTATACTCTTTAAAACGGATGTTCACAAAGTGTTGTGGTAACAAGTTTCCCCCATTATACAGAATATTTTGTTTGTGCTACCTTTTCCAAAGACTTTCACCTAGCCTTCTCTGTTGTTTGTCCACTCATACCAAACCCACCAACTAATAGTTTTAGAAAACTGGTAAAAATCTGTATTTCATCTCTTCAACCCTGTCCTCTGTCCTTGGTCACCACAAGTAATTGTTTGGACAGAAAAAATAATGTCTACAGTGGCACTTTGTGAAAAGGTCCCCCAGCTCTGCATTTACAGACACCCTGGTATATGAACTAGGAGTTCTCCTCATCTTTATTGACAGTTTCCACATATGAAAACGTCAGAGCTGAAATTGCACTAGATTTCACTACTGCATGAAGTGCATTAGTGCCAAACCTGAAGGATATATAGTTGGTGTCAAAAACGCATGGAAAAGCATGACAACACAATCAAGTCACTTCAATGCACCAGCATGCTGATTATTAGTCTTATTGCTCAGACAAGGCCACTGGAAGGAACCAATTACCACTTTTTATTTTAGACCTAGAAGCCTTTTGAGAAATGATACGCTGCAAACCAGCTGGCACCGCATCAGTAAAAGATGTTAAGTAAGATCCCATAAATAACCTTCCACAGATCACTGTGTAGTATTCTGAGAAATGCATTTTAAACATAAATAATACTAAGCACTTTATGTAAGACAGAATGCTGGTACAGCAGTCTAGAAAGGTATATACATATGGACATCACAGCACCTACACTGTCAGGCTCCTGGCACCAACCACATGACAGTGGGTATCACTGGCAAGGCACTACCCCTTATTACAGTAAGCAAAAGAATAATGATTAACATAAACTTAAGAAAGGTTTTCAAGCACTTAAGTCCTTTACTGAAATAATGACACACCTACAAGGGACAGGAGTGTTACATAAGCTCACCATCCATTTCTGATCTACAAGAGAAAGGCATGTTAGAAAGGAACAACGCCGTGTAGGGACTGAAAATGTAAGGGAGTGACTGGACTGCTAAACTCACGGATTTACTGTTAATCACCATCTCAGCTTCCCAGCCTCTCTTTCCTGAGAAGCCTTTATCCCTAGCAGCACTCCAGTCTTGCGAGTGCTTCCACCATCTCTCTATAATCCCCAAGAAGCCACACCTCTCCTGCTGCACATGGACTTCTAATTGCCCATTTGTCTCCTCTGCTGTATGCAGGTGTTAGGCTGCTTTCACAGGGAAAGTGCAAAAGCCTCTGGCATTATGCTATTCCCCACACTTTTCTCTGATCCTCATGCTTTCACTTCTCTTCAGGTTATGGTCACTCTGCCCTGCTATCTGCAATTTAAAACACTCCTCACTGGCTTAGCAAGTCTGTTGGCAAAGATGCTCTTGCCCTACTTTGTCAGATGGATCTTATGCCTGCCTCGCAGTACTCAATTGCTTCAGAGAACCCTGTCGTTGTAAAAGACAAAGCCCTGCTTGTGACACCAGCTACACAGCCAAGTGTCGGCTTGCTGGAGATGTCTTTTCCTACCTGAACCTTTCTTCTTCACTGTCAGGGTCAAGGAAACCACCACATGGGCCCCCGATGCCATGTACCCACTCTTGATATATTCATGGTCACCTCTTTCAGTAAGATGAGAACCCATACAGGAAAGTGGGAAAAGGCAGATGTTCTGAACCTGGACAAACCCTAGCAGTCTCTCCACAACCTCCTGGACCTCAATCCAAGGGAGGCAACAAAACCTTCCAAGGCATCAAGTTGGGCTGGCAGACAGATACTTCAAAAGGGCATGCAACAGGAGGCAGTATCCAGCGATGGTGCACATTTTTCTTTTGGTGCAGACACTTGATTGAGGCCCAGCTGACTCCAACACATACCCAGACTGAGTTTGTCCTTGCTCACCCATTTCCAGGGCACTGAATCTGTACTCTAGCTCCAACTTGTGCTGCCAGAAGTCACAAGTTTCCAGCCTTCCCCATCACAGAAATCTTTATCCTCTACTGCCTGAAGCATAGGCTCTAACTGTCCCTCCTTCCCTGCACTGTGGGATTTGGGGTCTCACCTCTTAAGGATATCTGTGAAGACCCTGTCAATCTTGCGTTCATAATCCTTGATGGTGCACAGTCTGCTCATCTCCTCCTGCAGCTCCTTCACCTCAGTACCTCAAAGAGAACCTATCTCCCACAGGTGAGGCCACCATCACCCCCAGTCCCAGGAAGAGGCACCAGGCACTCCCTGCAGCCCAAAACCTGGAAGGCAACATCTCCTCTAGTGCTATTAAGGTTCAGGACTCACATGTGCCAAGGACAACTGCTCCAGGAACCATCTCTCTCTGGAACATCACTATTGTCACCGTACAGTCTCAAACAGTGCCACACCATCTACAGCAGAACTTCAGAGCCCCTTTGCACCCCTGCATATTTCTGTTAGCTGTGTTCTGGGAGCTGCAACCAAGAGCTTGGATGAAAGCAGAGTGTTCCAGCTATACCGCTCTCCCAATAAGATTTTTGAAAGCATACAAAATTCCTACAATGCTTAACACACTAACTTCATGATGCAACTTTATATGATGTTATGGCACAACGCCATATAGACTTATGATTTAGAAACATGTTCAGGCACTGAGAGTTAGCAAGGTTTCCCTTAGGAAACAAAACCTTTCTGCATCTGGTGTCAGACCACTTAGGACACAACCAGACGTGACATTAATTGGGATGATTTGGACGAGTGGGATAACTTTGCAGTCACTTGTGAAGGGAAAGGGGCTTCCCTCGTTTTTAAATGTACTGCCTACTATATTCAGTCCACGTTACAAAATTAAAATGTAGATCAAAGAACGTGATTGAAATATTCAGGAACGTACTTCATAGTGTATTGACTTATGACACTGTGTATCTTAGAGAAGTCCTTATATGAAGTCACACTTCTTTATGACTTTCAATCAGCTTTAAATCAGCTGTACTATAAAATCCTCAGCAGTATCAGATATAGTGGGCAGCCAGGGGAACTTGCAGAAATACTGTCTAAAAAACTTCAGCACACACACTGTGGAACAATACTAAAGCTTCCTCACATACTAGTAGGACAAAAACTTTGTTCATAAAAAGCTTAAATAAAAATATGTCACAGAAACATACGAAATCACCCACCTACGTTCATTTAAGAGGTTATTACCTTCTTGTCAGACACTATCACAGCTGGAAGCAACTACGTTCAGCAGAATGATGTGAAAAGGATTACAGAAAACATCTGTCACAGCAGATATCATTCAGAAGACTGACTGAGCTAGCCTTTAAGTGAAGAACCCATGCGTTTTCAACATAGCTTACAAAGAGAGAAAACATCCAATAGCAACATTAATCACACATCAGTATGTCCACTCTAGAACTGTTTTCTATTGAAAGGCACATTAAAATAGGTTCCATTTTTATCCAATAAAAAAATATACTGTACCTCACAGTAAAATCATAGGAGCAAGAGGCCAATAAGGTTGCATGGAATGGTGAAAACTGCAAGAAAACATAACAGAACAACTTTTGAAGTAAAACCATTGTGAACATATGCAGACTTACTATAAGTAGAAAATTACCAAAGTTTAACTATTTAAACTGTCTTGGTAGGTACCATGTCATGCTGCAACAAAACAGACTACATCAACAAAATTCCCTGTCATGCTTCTAATTACAACGCATGCTCTGTGGGATCCCGGTTTGGTTTAATTTCATTACAGCAGTGCCAAACAACCCTGCTGTAAAGTTAAGGAGTTCTAGGACAGTCATATAAACAGTCATTAAATGCTGGTTTTGGCTGACAGCACTGAGTGTCATCTCATTATATAAAGCGAGTTTCAGAAAAGCTATGTGACCAGTTTATTATCTTCAGAGAGAGAAAATTTGTGCCATAGTGCAGAGAATGTAAGATATATTACTGTCATCAATTCCACGTCCTAAAATTTCAAAATTATTTACAGAAATGGGAAAATTGGAGATAAGTTGAAAAACTGAAGGCAGTATAACATCACTTCATAATTTCTCCTCACCTGCAGGGCATTTTATGGAATACACTCTTATACGGACTCTTGCACTCAGCTCTAAGAACTGCAGCAATAAAGATGCAGTTAGGTGAAAACCGTTCACCTTGACTCCAGCTTTTTGGCAACCCTCAGTTTCCAACTATTTTAAGGCCTGTATTTCTCAACAGAAAACACCTACGTCATTGACATAACTTCAGTTTGAAATGCAGGTCCCCCACATTATGGTTCATAGGTAAAACTTTTCCCACAAGACTTCCAGTATTGTTCAGAGCTACTACCAAGTCAAAAGTTAAGCCTGGGCGATTGCCACAACTGCCCAAGTTGCCAAGAAAGCTCTGCTGAACTCTGCCGACAGAATTCTCCTTACTACAGCAGAATTGAGGGATGTGCAGGCTTAAACTTTAACCTCCCCAGATTTCCTACAATTTTTCTGGAGAGAAAGAAAAAAAAAAAAAAAATCACAACAAAACATCTTTTTCTTCTGCACCTCAGGAACATGGATAATAAAGGGGAAGAAGCTTATGGGCAGCAAAACCCAATGGCACATTTCCCACATGCCCCCATTGCATCTTTGTCCACATAGTTTCAGATGAAGCAAGAACATCTTGTCAAAGCTTAAAAAGCTTTGTCATTAACCTTAAGTATCCTAGAAACTTACCTAAGCAAACTCTATCAAAATACTCAGCATAGTGCTACACGTTAAGTTAAAAGAATTTACCTAATGTCTTTCTGCTACAAAGAGAATACTTTAAAATTTCGTTCCACTTAACTGTAAGACACTACAATTTTATCATCTGAACACTTGTATATAGACAGAAGAGACCAACATATCATTCAGCCTGACGTCCAGTATGTCACAGATCATTCATCCAAATATCTTTTTAGGCAAACTCGAAAACCGTAACTACATTTCAGTATAAGAGATTGAAGCCAGCTACGAATATAAGACAGCCAAAAGCACCAAAGTCAAAATCTCCTGAGAAGGGCTCCAGATGACCTCGGTGTGCCAGTAATGCCCTGTACTGCAGTCAAAGACCACAAGAAATCTGCAGGAATCCTGACAATATTGTGTTGGGTAGAATTCTTGCCAGCCTCAGATCTGACAGTCAACGCAACACTGAACAAGTGAAGAGAATACAAAAGACAGACAACTGAAGAGTGTGATTTCATGGTTGGTTTAAGCTAATTTAAGAGTGCACTGCTGCCAAGACTCGTGGCCTTCCCTTTCCCTTCCACTTCAGCCTGTGTGCTCCTGCCTCCCTCTTTTGTGTCAGGGCTTGCAATTGTGCGGTTGAGTGACAAATTGAGTCAGCTTAGCGATCCAGCCAGAAACAAGTCACTTTTAGCGACAGGATTTTCAGTCTGAGCAATCAGCTCAGCCAGCCTGCTGCACAGCTTTATAATTGCTAGTGTCAGCACAATGTAGGGAAGGGACATCGGTAGGGACAGCTGCCTCTATTTAGGTAGCATCCTGGTCCCTCTCTCCATTCAGTGTGACCGGTGAGCTATACCACACAAGCGTAGACACACTGCACCACCTGTAAGTGCTGGTCCACATTCTCATATCTTATGTCCACGGGGACCATGTCTATTTTGAAAAGAAAGCTATAAAAGCCTACTAAGATGGAACAGAAGTCATGTACTCTCACATACCCCTCCTTTGCACATGTACGCATATACAGCCTCCCCACCATCTCCTTAAAGCCACTTAGTGAACTGATCTCAGACGGTGGTGCAAAGAAAGTTCTACTGCTGTTCAATTCCTAATAATCAAGGCATTTTAAGAAAACAGGGAGCACGATGGGCCATGAAATGGAAACTCAGATGAGATGGTATAAGAATAAAAGATACCCTACCTGCACAGGCCAACAGTCTTTGAGCCCAGTGCTCTGTTTACATGGCATTTTCTGTATTTTAGTTTGTACCAATCACCTCTGGTCCTCTTGCTAGATACCACTGAGCAGTCAGGCTTTGTCTTCTCTATTTTCCCCAATCATTCATACACAGTAATAAGATCCTCCCTAAGCCTTTCTTCTCCACACTAAACAAAAATCCCAGCTCTCTCAGCCTCTCCTAGAAGGACAGAGGCTCCAGTCTCTTAATCTTCCTTTTAGCTCTTTGCTGGATTTAATCCAGTATGTCCATGCCTCCCCTGTACTGGGAAGCCCAGAACTGGACCCAGCACTCCATATGTGATCTCACTGGTGCAGAGAGTAGCGGGGAAGGATCGCTTCCCTCAACCTGCTGGCAATGCTCTTCCTAATGAAGCCCAGGATGATAAAGGGTGGAGAAATTAGACATGCTGTCCCTGTCTAGCTCTTCTAGTACCTGTTTATTGACCAGCTGTGATCCATGAACCTGATGACACTGCCTGCCTATGCAACCTCTTGTGCAGAGAGCTAATTCAACAAGTCTACTATCTGATGTACAAAAGAAGTACTTCCACCTGTTTGTAAACCCATCTTCTACTAGTTTCATCAAGTGTCCTTCAGTTCTATTATCACAGGCTATGGTGAATAACAATTCTGCCTTCAGTTTCTCCGTTTCATCATGAAGACAATGTGCTACGAATCCTTTAGTGGCAGAGCTGTTTTTAAGAGATCCTACTAACTGTGAGAGAGTAAGAATATGACGGTCTGTATTGATTGATACTGTATTGATACATCTGTCTTAATGGCTGTCAAATTGGAGTTGCAAAACAATCTTGTTTAAAAAACAAGAAAAAACAAACAAACTCAAACACCACTGCTAAGAGTTTCACAGAGCCAGATTAAAGCATGGTCATGCACAAATTAAACTAGAAAAAAAGACTGAACAGCCACCACCAGTGGGGATAGCAGGCAAGGGCAGCTGGGATTAGCAGGAGCAGGAGCTTCTCAGGCTGTCTGGCCACAAACAGGATTTGTGATATGGAACCACTCCCTGCGTCACACCCTTTTCTGACAAATTACAACCTAAGCACAGTAACTTTTAAAGTTAGAAACACATCAAAAATTCCAGGGGCATGTGAAGCAAAATACTGACCCAGGACAGTTTTTTTTTCTGCCAGGTCAGACTTCCTAGAAAATATTAATAAACATACCTGTTCCTGAAAGGCTTTAACAGGATCAAGTATTATCTGACTAATATAAAAAAATAAATAAGCACTGACTAATATGAAAAAATGTCATTGTGCATCTAGAACAAATTCCTATCAGTGAGTGATCTAGTAGTACACAGATCCACTATAGCAATCTATAGCCTTTCATGCATAAAGTTTCAAAATCTCTTTGAACATATTAACATTTTCTCTGCATACACAAAAATACATATTCACAACAAGTTCTGTACCTTCCCTTATGTGAATTTTGACCCTTTGTATGGAAAGAAAAAGGCACAGAACCATTTAAAAAACGAATAAGGTAAGGTATTTTCTCTATCTTGGGGCAATCCCAAGCACAAACACAGGC
>NW_009612762.1:6827-7144 GCF_000690535.1 Cariama cristata | reverse complement strand
GATGGGGAGCGGTGCTGAGCCCCCTCCATCCTAGGGCTGTTGGCTGCAAAAAGCACGGGACGGAGGAAATACGCTGCCGAGCATCAGCCAGGCTGCCCTGGCGGGATGTCGGTGGCTCTGAGCACACCTGCAGCCTGTTACACGTAGAAATACCGTACGTTAGACATCAATCCAGCGTAGCTGCTGGCGGTGGGTAATTTTTGCAATCTGGTTGCTGTGATGCTGTCCCACAGCTCCCAGTGATGCTGCTGGGGTGTGCTGGGAGCCGCTGCAGCCGGGCAGTGGGGTCACCTGCTTCCTTCTCTGCCCCTTGGCTC
>NW_009612762.1:5697-6732 GCF_000690535.1 Cariama cristata | reverse complement strand
CTCCTCTGCTAGGCATTTGCACAACCCCCTGCATCCTCCCAGGGGAATTTGCACCCTTTCCTCACCGGCTGAACCCTTCCCCAGAGGACCGCGGGCATGTGCCTCCTCTTCCTCCTCCTCTCCCATCTTCGACTCCTGGAGCCAAAGCCCCGACAGCTGGATTGGGCCCCATCAGAGCAGCACGTCCCGGTGACCAGCAGAGACCCAGTAAAACCCTTGCCGAGAAGGGTTAGCACCCAGGCACAAGCTGGGAGCCTGGGATGTGTGTTGGAGAGCTCTCCCTGCCCAAAACCACTGTACAAGAAGGGATGAACCCATGGTCCACAGCATCCCTGGCCGGGATGTGCCTGGGAGATGCACGTCCTGTGCCCACAGGCTAACACGTGTGAAGGCAAGGGTCCCCCCTGCTTTGGGGACATTGGGGAAGTGCCTGGGGGATCCGCTCTCCCCTTTCTGTGCTCTGCTCCTGGCTGATCTCTGGCATATTGACTGTTTTATACGCCGATTTTTCTGAGTGCGCTGATAAATCAGTTGCCGACCCAGGCTGGCAGCCCCGCGGGGTCTGCTGGGGGGACGCTCGTGTCCCCAAAGTGCTGCTAAATCCACTGCCCCGCCTGGGGTGTCTTCCTGCCTGGGGAAGTTCTGCTTCCAGGGGAAACTCTGAGCGACTCTGCCCATTGCTCAAGGTCCCGTGGGCAGTCACAAGCCGTGCGGTCACAGCCCCGCCGTGCCCCTGCTTTCCTCCCCGCGCTGCCGCTGGCATCCCGGGAACACCAGTGGGTGCTGGAGCTCCGGGCGGAGGTGAGCAAAGGGCTGGCTGGGGGACACGGAGGTTTGCTTTCCTTAGCGGTGAGGGCTTTTTCTTGTCATTTCGAAGGTCCTGCTTTCCCCTGCGGTTCTGCTTTAACATCTTCTGCACCAGGCTTTTAAAAGTGCATTTATTTACGGGACATATCCCCCTCCCCTTCGCCACGGGATCTGCCTCTGGATTACTGACGGTGATGATTTGCAAGCGCAAAGCTTATATTTGACCTT
>NW_009612762.1:4122-5576 GCF_000690535.1 Cariama cristata | reverse complement strand
GGCTGCCGTAGCCATACCCAGCCCAAAAAATCAGTTTATTCCGATTCCCAAAGCCTGGCAGGGCCTGATCCTGCCAGCATGGTTGCAGCTGAAGCAAACCTGCATGGAAGCAGGATAGGGGATGCTGCTGGTCCTCTGTGAAGTTTTGGAGCTGGAAAACGGTAGGTGGAAGTTGGGTCAATTGGAAAATCAGCCTCGATTGTCAAGCAAAGCCCTTGCGATGGGGAGGGGAGCAGCGGTTGTGCCTGGCACCCCTAAGCTTCCCCGCGGCAGGAGCCCCGGGGCTCTGCCCCACCGATGCTGGGGCTGTGCAGGCTGCTGGAGCTGCCCCGTGGCTCTGGCCCCGCTCGTGGGGGCTCGGCCTGAGCTTCTCTCTCAAAAGCTGGGTTAGAAAAACCATCTGTTGGGTGAGGCTGAGCCTTCAGCCAAGCCTTACGGGTGGCTGCATCCAGGTCCACACCCCATGGGCAGCAGCTGCCTCCTCTGCTCCTTCCCGGCTTGTTTTTTCTTATCAGAGATATTCTCCTCCCTAGTTGTCTCCACCTCCCTTCTCCCTCCTGCCATGCGTGATCTAGCCTAAATATTTCCTTCCATAGCTTCAGGACACTGCTGGGTATCCTGCCATCTTTGGAGACTGCAAATAATTCCCTTCCTTCATTTATATCATTACCTTGAAGGTATTTATAGAGCATGATCTTGAGTGGAAAGGAAGGCATGACTATATATAAAGCTGAGATCCCCTGGTCCTTAGCTGCTAACTGCCTGAAACTGCTCTTGATTTAAGCTTTTATCCCATTTGCTGCATGTTTTGGGCTTCACAGGAGCATCCTCAGCATTTAAATCCCCACCCTGAGCACACAGAGTGATGCAGCTGTGGGTTCTCCAAATTTCTGCCATCGGAGTAATCCAAACTTCTGAATATTTGTCTGGGTCTTATCTTCTCCTGTCCATGCCCTGGTAGAAAGCCTCACGTAGGAGGAAATGTGGCTGTATGGCGTGCTGAGCTTCATCCCACGGCAGATCCCTGGCCCCGGAGCAGCCACGCTCCCGAGCACCGGTCCAGACTCTGTGCTCAGCATCCTCACTCCACACTCCCACGGCTAAGCATGTTTCCCTCCACTCCCAAAGCGTGCCCTGGCAGCTCCGCTCCCGGCGTTTCGCTGGCTGCTGTGGCTACACGGGAGGTGGCTCGGCGTTAATGAGGGGCGATGCTATCCCAGGGCAAGGGCAGGATGGCCAGACTTTCCGGCAGCTGATGCTTGAATGGATTCCAGAGGTTGTTTCGTTTCCTCGTGAGCAGGCATCTGTCATGCAAGCCCTGGGAAGCAACTTCTTAATAATAATGATAATAATAAATAATAAGAATAAAAGAAGCCCTCTGCATGTCTGTCTGTCTCCTCCAGCCCAGGACCATGGGGAGCAGCAAGAGCAAGCCCAAAGACCCCAGCCAGCGC
>NW_009612762.1:3679-3983 GCF_000690535.1 Cariama cristata | reverse complement strand
TTTGACGCCTCTGACACGGTCCCCTCGCCGCAGCGTGCCGGGGCGCTGGCTGGTTGGTGTGGGCTGGGGCTCGGCAGGGAGGGGAGGGTCTCAGTTGGGTCTTCGTGGGTTTGGTTCCAGCTTCTTCTTGTGATGATGGGGTCTCCTGCTTCTGAGGGACTCTGTCTTTGAGCTGGAGGGGGAACAGATCTGTGTCTTATAGGGCGGTGGAAGGATGGTGGGAGAGGAGGGTCCCGGGCGAGGGGCACCCAGCGCCGTGCCGCGTCAGCGCCGGTGGCTGTGCCCATCCTGACTGCCCTCTGTC
>NW_009612762.1:384-3666 GCF_000690535.1 Cariama cristata | reverse complement strand
GGAGTCACCACCTTCGTGGCCCTCTACGACTACGAGTCCCGGACTGAAACGGACTTATCCTTCAAGAAAGGAGAGCGCCTGCAAATCGTCAACAACACGTGAGTGTCCCTGTCCCTGCAGCCAAGCCCACATGGGTGAGCTGCCACCTTTGTCCCTCCTGCAGAGCCCCCGAGCCCAGCTCTCCTCGGGGATGGGTGTTCCAAGAGGGATGCGCCAAAACTGGCACGGACACAGTGACTTGTCTAAAGTCACCAGCACTGCCTGCTCCTGCATCCTCCCAGCCCTGCTGCTGGTCACCGTTGCCTTGCAGCCTTGTCACCAAGCCACCTTCTCTGTCTGCGGGCCGGTCCGTGCCCTCCAGCACAGGGCTGGGTCCCCGCCGGTCCCCTGTCCCCATCAGCGCTCAGCTCCCTCTCATTTGCCTGGAGACATCTCCTCAACTTCATGGGTGCTTTCCCCGGTGCTTGCATGGTGTCTCTGATCTCAGCTTCTCTCTTGACTTTTTTTCTCTCCTCTGTGCCATGCTGTCGTTTAGGAGAAAAGTGGATGTCAGGTGTGTATTGCAGATTATTACTATTATTATTGTTAATGATCTTAACTGATAAAAGCCCATCTGCTGCCCACCGAAGGGCAAGGTTGGGTGGAGCGGGGCTGGGACGAGATGGTTGCCCGATGGATTTGTGATCGGTTGGGTTTGTCCTCCCTGAGCGACCAGGGCAGAGCGAGGAGCCCCTTCCCATGCTGGGGAACTGCTCCATCCGGAGCTGTGTCTGCCCCCAGGAGCTCTGAACCTGGCCTGCTTTCCTCACCTGTGCCTGGCATCCCACTGCAATCCCTTTTCAGTTGGCTCTCTGCTCCCTCCTGGCCTTTTTCACATTTATTTTTGCATTTTTAAATTTTCTTTTTATTTTTTGTGAGTGGCTCAGGGGACTCCAGCACTTGCTTAGGGGTCTGCCTCCCGCTTACTTGCTCTCCATCCTGGTCATAGCAGCACCCCCATCGCTTGCTGCAGAGGGCAGGGCAGTATGACCAGCTGGAAGATGTTTCTATACACGATCCTGTGTTAAACCCGCGTGTGATCTGTCCTGACACATGGCATACACGACCCAGAGCCTGGCTGGCAGAGCCAATGTCCCCAGCCATGGGGTCCCTAGGGTCTGCAGCTCCTGCTGGCCCCTCCGCTGCTGCCTTCCAAGCTGGGCACCCAAACCAGCTTTGCAAAGTCAAAGGGTGGAAAGCCGAAGGAACATCCTGGGGGTGATATTTCTCCTGCAATGATCGGGCAGCGTTGCACAAACATGTTTTCAATCTGATCATTGTTCTCCTTCCAGTGCTGTTCATTAATGGTGATTCATTTAATCCATGAAGTCCAGGATGTGCAGGGTTTCAATGCTGCAGGAAAAGCCTGAATTTGGGGGGTTTGGTGCTTCTTGCTTTTACAGCCTCAGCAGCGTACTAGATCCAGGCTTGGATTCTGGTTTGGGCTGTTACAAAGTGAGCTCTGCCCTTTGGGGGTCCAGACTGGGCTCATATATGAGGGTTTTTTCTTTATGCCTTATATCACTTCTGGGGGTTTCCATACTTTTTTTTCAATCTGCTGCCATTTGACAAAGGATCAGAGGGAAGGGTTGGGGTGTGATGGGCTCTGCAGGATCCCGGGGAGCAAAAGGACTGGTTTTGGCAATGCAGCCCATCGATGGAGAGTGCAGGATGTAGCTGCCGACCTTCGCGGTGTTTGATGTGGCTGCGTGGGTGGGATGTCCACGGGGAGAGAGAGGCGGTGGAGAAAGCTGTGCAGTGCTGGAGGAGGTAAATCTCTCTTCTCCCTGAGTGTTCAGAGATGTTCAGACAGTCCAGGAGCAGCTCGGGCTGCTTTGGGGACAGCAAAAGGCAGGGAGGTGATGTCCCCTTCCTCTGGGCTCCCTGGCAGGGCACAGTCGTTGCCCTGGGGCTGTGGGGAGGGTGCTTGGGGTCAGCCTGGGAAGGGCTGGCAAGTCCTGGGCACAGCAGGAGCCCACGGCCACGGGGACAACCACTCACCAGTGGCTTTGCAGGGTGGCTGTGGGTTTTGGCTGTGGTAACGGGGCTGGGGTTGCACAGGGCAAGAGGAGAAGGCTCTGCATCGCTCACCTCCCCACTCCTGCGTCCCAGCAAAGCGCAGGCTGGCTGTGGTGACCCTCAGCCTCCCAGACGGGCCAAATCCATCCACCCTAGTGCAGAAAGGCTCTCGTGGTATCATTTCCAGCGGGAGGAAGTCTCTTTCCAGCCAGCTGGCAGCTAGCAGGGATGTGGTGGGGTATTTTGGGTAAGATTGTGCAGGGAATTGTTGAAATGCTTTGTTTTGATGATGATGATTATTATTATTTTTTTCCCCACTGAGACATTTTTGGAATAGTTTGTTTTTGCCGAATTCCCAGCTTGCAGCCCAAGCTGGAATAAAGCCACAAGTCAAAAGCTGGGCATTTCTTAAGCAGATGTTTTCTCCAGTCCCGTGGGAAAGGACCCTAACCAGTGTCCTGTCCCCTTCAGAGCCACCTCGGTAAAGGTGACTGGGGCAGCAGCTCCGGCTGGGGACCCCAAGGTACCTGCCACGAGATGTGCGGGGGCCGGGAGAAGCTAAAATACCGGCTGGGGCTGCTGCGAGGCTGGGGATGGGCTCTGGGCTGGCGGCAGAGCCCAGCTCTCTGAGATGCCCGGAGGGTCCCTGCTTTCCCCAGCCCCACCAACACCATCACGGGGAGTCGGGCGCTGTGTCTGCCTTCTCCCAGCTGCTTCGAAGCATCGCTGGTTTAGCTGGGACAAGCAAAAGTCACAAGTTGCTGGTGTGCCTGGAGCAAGGATGGAGGTTTACAGGTCTGCAGGGGTTGGGTCTGGGTCTGGGTGGTCTGATGAGTCTTGTAGTGGTGATTGAGGTTATTAAGGTTTTTCTGTGAAGTGTTTGCGGAGGTCGTCCTGCCAAGTTCTTGCATCCTGGTGGTGCTGTTCCCACGACTCCACAGTTTTCCCGTAGCCTCGTCTCCCTCGTGGTCAGGATAAATTAGGTGACTCCGTCTTTGATGGGCGAGAAGATGCAGGTGGTGGGAGGAAGCCCTGCTGTCTGCGGGGAAGGGGAAGCTGCCCCCCGCCGTCCTCTTGTTCTTCTCTATTTATTGTCCTTTCCTGCCCCGTCCCGTGCAGGAGCCTGCGGGACGGAGGACAGAGCAGTCAGAAGGCTCCCACACCCTGCCAGCTCCTGGGGGTGTTCTTGGGGCTGCCGTCGCCGGGGCAGGAGGGACGGGGGGG
>NW_009612762.1:0-320 GCF_000690535.1 Cariama cristata | reverse complement strand
GGAGTGGGTGTGCGTGGCTCCGTGCGAGCCGCACTCGTGGTTGTGCAGGCACGGCCCTTGCTGGGGCGGTGGGGAAGCTCACGGTCAGGGGCTGCAGCTGTGCAGGGTGCCCGTCCCGGGGCTGTGAGCGGAGCGCCCGAGCTGGATGGAGCCCACTGCATCCAGACTGGGCATCGTTGCGGGGCAGGTCTCACCCCACCCTGCCCAAACCTCAGCCCTGTCCTGTTGCTTTTCTGCAGCCTGTGTTTAACAAACTCTCTTGGGTTTTCCTGGTGCTTTTTTTAATCACTGCCATCATTCCGTCGCTTTTCCCTGTTTCC
>NW_009612761.1:1165-1382 GCF_000690535.1 Cariama cristata | reverse complement strand
ACCAGGCTAAAAGCAAGCTTTGGGGGGTTTTCTTGGTTGGTTTGGTTTTTTTAAACCTGCTTTGCCTGACAAGTATTCCAGATAAATATCCCGAGTAGCGTTACACGTTCCAGAGATACAGGGAAAGACAGCTCGCAGAGAAACGATTGTGCTTCAAACTATTAGAAAAATTAAAGTGATCCATAGGAGACAGCTGACGGGCAAGGCTGCGGTCCAA
>NW_009612761.1:0-1101 GCF_000690535.1 Cariama cristata | reverse complement strand
CGGCCACCGGCACCACACGCCGGCCATACCTTACCAGAGGACAACGAGTGCATGTAAGCACGTAGACATGCACACACTCACATGTATGTGCAGAACACGCGCACATGTACGCGCACGGAGAGAACCAGCACCGCTGCCCACAGGGACCGGCTGCACCCCAAAGGCTGCCCGGCACAGGCAGCCTGCCGGAGAGTTAACGCCATATAATAACACAAAGTAATAACAACAAAACCACCCAAATCACCAGCCCCGAAGCTGCACGTGAAACGGGTCCGAGGGCAGCGATACGCTCCATTTGCTGCCGCAGCTCCGCACCACGAGCCCAAGCCGGCCAAACCCAGCAGCAAAGCATCGCCACCACCAGCCCCCCAGCCAGCTTCTCCCTGCGAAGGCGCTGCCGGTCGCTCCCCCCCAGCCTCATTTCACCCAAAAAGCACCAAACATTTGTGTCGTGGATGCAGCAGAAACACAAGTTGGAGCTGACCCCCAAATGAAGAGCAAGGGCAAAATAAAGCCGTGTCAGCGCACAACCTTTTTCTTCCTCTTTTTGCAGCCCTGGGAAAAATCAATAAGATGCAGTGAGTCAAACTCAGCTGGAATCCCGTAAGTGATGAGGATTAGCGAGCTGGGAGCCGAAGAAACAGGCTGCATGTGTGCCTGGGCTGGGAGGGACCATTTTGTGGGTGTGCGGTACACAGCTCAGCGGATGCGAATAAAAAGAACAGCTCTTTGAGTGGGTTTCCAGGCAGGATGGCAATAGGGAACGGTAACGACCTGATTTGCTTAGAAAGAAGAAAATCTCGTGAGGTTAATTTAGCACGCTGAAACGCTGATGGGAGCGGGATGGGGACCCCACAGGTGAATCAGTACTGGTGTTTGATGCCGAGTCTGTTACCAGCCCCTCGCTCCTAAGCCCGGGCTCCTCAAGCACGACATATTTCTGGAGCTCTTCGCTGGCAGTAAATAACCCACCTCAGTTCTTCGCTGTTCAGAGTTACGCCTCTGGTCAAAACCGCGAAGAGGAGAAAAGACACCCCCTCCCCACAACCTCAGCAGAGCTACCCGGGAAATCAGACCCCATCAGATAACAATTCTTCTTTA
>NW_009612760.1:0-12837 GCF_000690535.1 Cariama cristata | reverse complement strand
GGCGGCCCGCGAGCACGCGCTTCCCCCTCCCCTTCGGCACCGGTACGCATGCGCACGGGCAAAGACCCGCCCTTCCCGCCTCCGGCCACGGGTTCGAGTCCCAGCCCCGGCGCCGCGGGGATGGGCTCCGGGCCTGGCGCTCAAAGCTCCGCTCTGTGCAACCTTCAGTCGGATGGCGGATGAAGTCAGAGCCCCAAAACTTTTACATGCAATAATGCTTTAAAAATAAGCTATTTTTACATTCTGCCTCTTTTGCAGCTTTGCTTTTTCACTCTTAATGGGCTAACTTTCCAACTGGTGGCAGGGGAGGAAGTTCAAGTCTTACAACAGGTGCCACATCTCTGATATTAAATGAGACTGAGGAAGTTAGGTGAAATTCTAACTACAGAAGCCCATGCTGCTGGTACAGTGCTTACCACGAACAACTCATTTCTTGTTTCTGCTTTCCCAAAGTGGGAGTTCAGTGCTAACCAGACCGCGGAGGGGGTGTACGGAACAGCTTTTAGGATTAGCGATGACCTTTCCGTGCCTTAACGTTGATTTGAACGTGAATGTGAAGAAGCAAAAATGCCCCAACCACTTGTACAAGAAAGCCTGTACGAATTCAAGTCCCAGCAAGACACAAAACTGCACAGAAACCGATGTACCTGTAGGCAGACCTTATTTCACCAAAATCACTAGGCTTATTCACAGGCAAACAATTATTCATGCATAAGTATAACACTGGGCCATAAGAATACACAAGCAGCTACAAGTCTCTACTGGTGGATATAAGGGCTGTGGAAAACCCCCGGCTGGTGAAGTCAGTTTGCAGCACACCTTCTCCAAAGACAGGTACGTGGCCTTGTAGGGACGGTGTGGGGTGTGGGAGTTTTGGAGAAGAAACAGGTGGGGAAGAACTGATTTCATGTTTTGCTGCCCGTAAACTTTCAGATCCACCCAATTTCTTTCAGGGTTTGTTACTGCTAGTAGATGAGATTTTAAATAAATTCTTCTGGAAAATGTATTCAATTTTATTATGGAGAAATTACTTGAAGCTGCTGTTAAAGTCAGGAATAGCTGAAATTGCAAATAAACATTATTTTGTATAATTTTCAATAATAATTTCCTTTATTCTCCTAGAATTTGCTTTGTTAGGTAACGAAACCTACCCAGTTTCTTTTGACTGTGCAATGTTGCACACTGCAAACTGGAGCAGCAGGGGGAGCCTCTGCTCCAAACAAAACAGACCCAGAGACAACAGGAGAAATAGGAAGGCAATCCAGACTTGGGGAGAAATAAATTAGAGGGAATAAGGAGAAAGGTAGTGAGTGTCCCACTCAGTTGAAAGGGATCAAACAAGTGACAGATGCAAGTGAGAAAAGACGTAACACATGAAAGGCAGGAACACATAAAAGAGGATAGAGAACCACTATTCTGTCTTATACAGTCTCCGTGAACAGTTTCAAAGCAGCTTATTTTTTGCAGGTCTGAAGAATAAAGTTTTACTTTTCATAGATGTGTGGTTTAAAATAATATTTTGGATTCAGCCTACTGACATATGAGGAGCAAAGTCAGACTGCGCAAGGAAACCACAGCTGGGTTAGCTGAATCCATGTTTTGGAGCCCACGTGTGCTGGCTTTGGCTGGGGTAGAGTTTAATTTTCTTCATAGTAGCTAGTATGGGGCTGGCCCCATACTGACCCAAGGGATATTCCATACCATATGACATCATGCTCAGTGTATACCACAGGGGGAAGAAGAAGGAAAGGGGAGACGTTCGGAGTGATGGCATTTCTCTTCACAAGTAACCGTTAAGCCGTTACGTGTGATGGAGCCCTGCTTACTCCGCTGTGCCTGAACACCTACCTGCCCATGGGAAGTGGTGAATGAATTCCTTGTTTTGCTTTGGTTGCACACACGGCTTTTGCTTTAGCTATTAAGCTGTCTTTACCTCAACCCACGAGTTTTCTCATTTTTACTCTTCCAGTTCTCTCCCCCATCCCCCCAAGGGGGAGTGAGCGAGGGGCTGCGTGGGGCTTAGTTGCTGGCTGGGGTTAAACCACGACACCATGTACAACTACAAAGTAGTAGGGCATACAAATCTGGCCTTTGGCAGTTCGGAGTTTGCTTGGACTGACATTATTTGGATCCACCGTCACGTCTTATGCCTTCAAAAATTCCTGCTTTTTGTGCTTCTGTACCACTGCAGCAATAACACACCCCACCCCTCTGAAGGTAAGCTGTCAAAGAACCACGAAATCAGAGACAGGGAAGGAAACTTGTAGAACAGTAAGTAGGCAGGCAAGAGACTCCAGGACAGCACGAAAAGAAGCAGCTTTATGAGAGAGAAATGTGAGTGAACTTCGCGTTATATTATGCACATTGCTGCTGACTTATAGAGGCTTTTGTTTGCTTTTACAGATAACCCACAAGCTAAACTGCAGTAATTAAACCTATTTTAAAATGAATCCTTTTGTTGCCCTTGGTTTTGGAAGAATGTCAATAATTCAAACATTGGGAAATAAATTAATAATCAGAGGTTCTTAATATTATAGTAGCATAAAGGTGTTTTACATTGCTCTAAGTGTATCCAGTTGGGTAGAGCATCTGAGCACCACTATAACTCTGTTCCACAAAGAACTATTACATTGGTCTGTCCATATAAATAAATAGATAACTGTGTATTCTACCAACACAAAGGGAGCAGTATATGATTTTTTTAAATGCAGAGGAAACGTGAGGTTGCAGTTCAGATTATGCTGAGCTAAATGCAGGTTGCCGTGGAAAAGGGAGGGCCCACTGGCCCCCTGGGCCCTGTTGCCAGCTCTGCTTCCTCTCCCTGTCCGTCATGCCAGCATTAGGGTCCCTGAGGCTGCAGGATGAAACTGCAACTGATGTGGCTGAAAGCTAATTGTTATTTTTGCACTGATTTATTTTTTTCATGGGTTAGATTTCAGCCAGGTTGGAACAGAGCACCACTTTTGACAGAAGAGACCTTTGTGGTTGGGGCCGAGGAGGAAGACAAAACTACACCACCTGTCAGCCCACACTTAGAGCAGATTAAATTGGTCCTGAGACTACAGCTTGACACGTGAATATCAATCAGCAAACCACTTTAATTATTAAACCAGGAATCTTGAAAGCTTTTGTAGAAGCTTACATATAAACATGCTCATAGTGATATGCTACAGCTGAAGGAGATTGAAAATAACATACGTCTATTTAATTTTTATACTCTGACCAGCCAGTGAAGTTCATAGTAAGCGAGGCTGGATGAACAACATGACACTGACATGCAGAACATAGTTTATCAACTATTTGCTCTTCATAATATACAATCATAATTCCTCCTGAATAAGAAATCAGTTTCTTAAATAATTTTCCTTGTAAAATTTAGGCACATAAAACCATGAGAAGTTTGGTTCTCTCTCCCCTCCCTCATATTCTATAAATATAATACTTAATGTATACACTCTATGATACATGAAGAGTACAGTATGTCATACATAGTGGATATAGTCTATGTCCATAGTGCTGTATTTGTCTCTATCTTCTCTACCTTTTTCCAGTAAAGAGATGTAACACGAGGGACTTCCTTAAATATTCTTGATTTCACTTCTCACTGAAATTTCAAAATCCTCTTTTTGGTTTCTGCAGGAGTTCTGTCCTTCCAACAGACTGCACTGAAGATCTAGCAATAGCTGTGAGTGACATCCTCGTGGTTCAACATGACCTCAGAGACACACAATTTATGTACTGAACTCTCTACCGCCTTTCACAGACAGCAACATACTAAAGAGATCATTCAAAAGAGGTCTGCTACACTGCAAGATTTTCAGAGAGGAACTGCTGTTGCTGGAGCCTGTCGGAGCATACTTTGAAGTATGCTAAATCAAACATGTTAATATCATAAGTTTTTTAAGTATCTGTACTGTATACAACTCGACACCTGCCTGACTGAGGTAGTGGACAGGCCAGGAGCTGGTATAACACCCAGTATTCTGCAGGACAGAGGCACGGGAATAGTTTAGACCAGAAGAGTGACCTACTGTACAGGCCAAGGAGACTGTAGTTGGCTTGAGCCATATACCCACTAAAGTAACAGCTCATAACTCAAGACAAACTGGAGTCAATAACTGGGACTGTATGCTCACAAGTATCACTGGTCACCAACTTCTGTCCACAGCTAGGTAGGCACAGACTTACTGCCTTTCCTCTCCTGTCCCCAAGACAAACTTCTTTGCATAAGCGTCTTTGACAGGAGAGGAAGGAGCCTTCGTCTCCTATCCTACAGGAATCTCTATGAATATTCTCCTAACCCTCCTTTCCTACAATTCAAGCCAATTATTTCTTATCCTGTGCTCAGGGAATATGCAGAGAGTTTATTTTCATCTGATCTACTGCTACCATTTTATAAGGGAAAAATCTATTTTTTGTTGATTTAAGTATTTCACCTGAAAAACTTAAAGGCTGTTTGGGATCACTGGACACTTTGTGTATTCACACTTTTTTTTTAAACTGTCAGTATGTATTTGCTTAGTGTTAACAATATATGTTTAGGATCATAAAAGGCACAAAATCAAAACAGTCTTTCCCTTTTAAAAACCTTGCTATGCTGTATGAAAGATATATAAGGCAGGATGTTATGGGAATCCCAAAGAGTAATTTAAACTATATTAAGTAATTTCTATTTTTCTACATCCCTTTTTTCATGCTTAAGAGTTCTAGGTGAACTGAATACCAGGTATGCGTCAGGACTGGAATTTTACTCACCATGTGCAGGTCTAATGATTGTAATGGCTGGAATGCAAAAAGACTACAACAATAGAAAATTAATAATCCCTTTTAGGGCAGATGCAGTAAAACCATAAGCCAAATATTCCTCCCCTTCTGTAAGCGTAACATTAAGATTTTAATATTAGTAATGTATGCTAACAGTGTGTTGGTGCTTTTCAAAATTCTTTGAACATCATAAAAGATAAAGGAAAATGCCCTGTGGGTAGATTATGGTAACTCTTAGCCCTATGAGTAAACACAATTAGTAGACACTAGAATATGCTGCATAGCAAGTTGCACCAACACGTCATAATAGCACCAGGGCGAAAGTATTCCTAAAATAATAAACACACTACTAGGTACATCACCCCTCATCCACACAAGGAATTCATGGACTGTATTTATTATATGACTCTGAGTTGAGAGCTACTCTGATAGCTGCTATAGATTTTACTTTTATTACGTGATATTTTAAGGTAATGAAAACAGCTGTTAGTCAAATAGTTACACTGGCAAAACTCTTTTTTTGCTGACAGAGGTTGTTTCAACCAAGGGCATATAAAGAGAAGGTAATTTTAACAGGCTAAGAAAAAGCACGGTTTGTTGATACAGCTATATCCGTGTTAAGAGTGTTTTTGCCAGTACAGCACAGCAGTGCTTTTTTTACCACTAAATCCCTTCCAGGTTAAATACAGCCAGCTTGCTCCCAAGGCAAATGGCCTTGGGATTTACAAGTCTTTCTCAGTCTTGTCAGTCTGTGTCCAGTTTGGCAGCACATTGTGCTGGCCAGAATGCCTGGACTTCTTCGGGGTCTCGATACGTAAGGGGCGTCTTTTCACATCTACCTCCTACTTCTGCCTTCTCTTTTCCATGGGAAATAACAATTGAATAGACTTCACTGAAGACATTTCTAGACTCCTGTTAAACAACAGATCCCATCTATCCATGCGTGTATCCAAGCTCAGGAAAGTGGAGTCAGTTAGTACACTTTACACATACAACTTCCCTTAAAGGATGTTTAACATCTGTTTCCGTTTTCCTTTTCTGAGACAAACTGTATGACTACTGTACTTCATGCAGAACTAGGATAAAGAAAAAATTCCAACCCTGCCACTATATTATTTCCTACACACTTCATCTTCTTGCATCTGAGTTTCCCCACCTGCAGAATTAAGATAGTAATATCTGACTGGTCCTACAGGTGGTGTAGGAATCCATTAAGATAGTGGTTTTACACCATCATGTTTATTAACTTTAAATAATATTTGATAAGAACCATGAGTTCTTCTGTATTTTGGGGAAAGTATGACCATGGCAGCCAGCCAGGTGTGTGTCCAGAATGATAGAAATTCTTTTTTCTTAGAAAACACGTGGCAATATGATATCAAACACAGCAAATGTAGTGCTCGTGAAGGAATACAAAGAAATACATTGCAGAGGAGAAGGAGGGCAGAAAAAAAATAATTTGAAAGTTACATCTTCTCACAAAGCTAACTAAATATTCATTTATTAATTTGAAAAGTAGATTTTGGGAAGCAGTTGTAAGAGTCCTGGACAACTTCTTTACAGTTACTAACTTTTTGAACCTTGCTAACTGTTGCACTGTTGCTGCAGTTGTATAACCTCCAGGACTCGTGACCTCCATGACTCCTGAGACAAATTCTGCTTTGAATCATATTACTGCAATTCCTGTTTTTCTTCAGCATGAAAGTGTCTCAAATTAACAAAGATACAAAAAGGAGAGAGACACACTGCGTACTTCTTTGCAACGGCAAGCAATTTTCTCATGGCTTAGTCACTGATGAGTAAGAGAGTCATGCCAATAAAACCATTGTATCTCAGCTTGCTTATGTATAATCTCTCTTCCTAGGTACAAAAAAATGTTCTAATTTACATAAAAGTATTACCAGCCAGCTGAAAAATTCTGAAAACTTTGTGGCTTGTGCAGAAGTGCAAGACTTTTACAAGGCAGGAAAATGCATGTATTTATAAATAGGGTTTGCTATAGTGAAATGATGAATCTCATTATGCAGGTGACAATAACTTTCACTAGTATTTTGCTCACACCAGATTTGCAATGGTTTAATGTTATTGCATCAGTAGAGATAGTCTTAATTTTCAGTGAAGTAGCTGAGATGACATTTCCTTTTATTTAGAGTTACACTGGAGCAAATTCTGGAGAAGAGCTCTCCACACAATTTCTCTTTGCACTATGAAGACATGGTCTACTCGTTCTTCCACAAGACACTGTAAGGAATGCAGTAAGAAATTCTCCTTTCACAGTTTGGAGAATATTTCAGGAGAAATTCTGAGTGACTTAAAGTAGAAAATTTGTAATTATGTTAATTTTCCTAATTTTCCTTAAATAGTTCCTCTATCTATAGGAGGAAAATAAGGAGAAAATATAAATTGTTCATTCAAAGACAGGATATGTTTTTTCCATATGTTAATTCAATGTATTATATGACACAAAATCCTAGCAAAGAGCAGTTGTTCTAATATTGTCACATACAGTACTAGTTAAAATTAAACCCTAGGCTTTCTTCTAAGTTTGAACTTGACCTATAATACCTGTGAAAGTACAAATATCTCTTGTCTTTACCATGGCCAGGGCTTTTCATTAATTAATCTTGGATCTGTGATGTACTGGGCTACCCAAGTGGATCAGAAACATGCATATGGTAACATTTCTCCCAAGACAGCTAAAGCCGTACTTGTGCTTTGTCTTGGTCTTGGTCTATACTTTATTTTTATCTTAGTCTATACTTCTTCTTGGTTTACATTGGCTCTGGAAGGGGAGATGATCAGATATAAAGTCTGCTGGGACAAAGTTTCACCTTCAAAAATGTTTAAATACAAGTGGACCTTAAAAATGTGTTTTTATCAGTGTGGCATCTTGTGGACACTTTTGATCTGATACTAGGTTTCCTAAAATTAGATTAACTAGATTAGATTAATTAGATTTATGAAAAAACAGCCCTGGATTTTCCCGCGTGGAAAATACCTGAGAGAATCAAAAGTCCAAGTGGCATCTTCGTATCAATCATCTGCTGGATTATTTTTATTCGTTCAAGAAATGGATGTAGTAGTTGTGACATAAGTAACTATATTAAAATAGTGAAAAATTTTGTTTAGCAAGTTGGAGTCATTTGTTCAGCAGAAATTATGAGTTAGAAAAACTGTAAAAAAAAGTAAATAGAAAAAAATTCCCAAGAAAAATTATAACTCAGACAATAACCTTCTACAAGCAAAGAGAGAGAAAAAAGCAACATCTACTGACTCAGCTCATTTTATTAGCTGATAGAGTGGTTTGACAAAAAGAAGATGCAGACTTAAGGTTATTTTGTGGACCAGATAAAATCAACAAGTCAAATCACTTGCTTATATATAATGCAAAGGAAGGCACATAAGTACATATCATAAGTGCATATCAACGGTGTTCTGATGCACAATAAAACTGTAGCAGTGTAAAAAAGCTGATAACAAGTTTAAAGCTGTAGATAAGATAAGGCTGAAGACTAGCCATGGGAAATTGCCACACCACAGTAAACAGAAAAAGAAGGGAACAAGCAGTTTATCCAAGTTCATCAAAGCCGCCTGTGTGAAATTCCACTTAGCTACTACTACTTTCCAACCATAAACGCTTTCCCATCAGCACAGAACTAGCAGCATTAGAGGGTGTTCCTTTTCTTTAGAGTTACAGTTTTGTGTCTTTTTATTCAATGGACCCATGTTAGTTCAGCGGGTAATGAACCTGGATTGTTAGAAGCTGGAGTCTCACTGTAGATTACCAATTCAGCTTCCCTATTGTAGAAAGTACTAATGGCAAGATAATTTCCTGCTGCATTAAAAGAGCTGCAGTAAGATGAAGATATCTCATTTAAGATGATTTTCTGCTTGTCCTGGTAATTCAGAGCCCCTGAAAAGTGAAAGACCCTTTCAGATTCCTTGTTAAATTCCAGTTGATAGTTACTTTCTGCAGAACAGGCAACAGAATGAAAATCCCTAGAACAAAATGTCCCATCATCTTAGTGACTTTCAGGACAGAAGTTCCTAATACGAATGATAGCCAAACCAGAGTGAATGGTATTTCAGTAAATGCTACATCAATAATAATAACTGCTACTGACTGCTAATAACTGCCCTCCAGAACTGGGATATAATGCAAGCTTCCTGATTCCTAGCATTCTGTAATTGGCTAAACATCATGGTATAAAGCACAGGCAAAGCATATGGATTGCGTGAGTGAATACTACAGTCATTTACTCCCTTAAAACTTGTCTACACAAGCTACACCATGGAAATTTATCCAACATTAACTAAGGTCTGAATGGATTTGTAAACTGCATTACACCTTTGGCTGGACACTTTTATTCAGAATTTAGTTAGCCTTCATTCTGTTTGATATAATTCATTCTTATCTGGTTTACTTTAGCAAAACAAAGGTGGATGGATAAACACTAGAACAAAAAGAACTATTTAAACCATTAAAACAGTGGTCACTGCTAGTATAAGAGCAAATGGGTATGCAATTGCGTTTAGAAGCTAGAAGATAATTTTTAACCCTCACAGCAACCATGCTCTGGAACAGTTTTCTAATACAGTAATATGAGCAAAACAATTACTTTTAAGATAAAGCTCAGTCAGTTTATGAACCAGATTACATGGCATGCTTGCAATAACAAGGGAATAGATTCAATGACCCAGAAGGTGCCTTTCAGGTTCCCATGATAATATTTACATACCTACTCTACCTCTCTCAAGATTTGCAATATGTGCATAATATACACAGAGTATCTTGCACTGTAAAAACATGAAACCAAATGTTACATCTTTCAAACTGAGCGTGTACTCTCAGAATCACTAGCAAACACTTTCATGTTGTGGTGTTTATTCTCCCTTGTTTCGATTTTTTATTTGTAACATGCAAGTAGTAATACCTTCTTGTCTCACAGGGAGCTGTGAAAGAAAATTCATGAATATTTATAAAATTTTCACTCCAGGGATGAACACAATCTCCTCACGAGGAAATCAATAAAGCCATACAGATTTAGACAGTGTATTGTAAATAAAGGTTATAGCCACACACAGACTAGAACAGATAAACAGCTTTCTCATTCACTGTGCATCCATTGTCCTGTAAACTGAGTCAAACTGAGGTCCTGTCAGGAAATACATCTGAGGATTTTGTAGTAAGAGACTACCTTAGTGCATATGCACAACAGACAGCTTTAATTTGCACTGGCAAAATATTGGGTTTTCACATATAGTATTGGTTAGGACTCTAAATACATCATTTAGCCAATGATCCTGTAAACAATAATTCAATGTAATTTAAAATTTAAGGTTTTTTGTGAAATCTCTGCTACATTAAATTATTTGGGTTTACTGCAGAACTAAGGAAGAAAAAGGTGATCAAATTATTGGGTGATAATCAAGTCCCTTTCTGGCTATAAATTATGATTAATATGCTACCACATCTTCAAAGATATTTAAAGCAGAGCGCATATCATAGTATGTCGCTATTTATACTGTAAATACACACCTGATCTCTCAGGTACATCCAGTGACGTGATATCAATGCACTTTGTACCTGCTAAGCTGGTCCAGGAGCATCCACACTGCAGTAATGATAACTATCTATGTCTGCAAACCAAAATTCCCATTGGCACTGCTATTTATGTGGATTTGGCACTGGGATGTCTGGGAAATCATACCCAGGTTCTTAGCATTTCATTAACTTGAAGTGGTCTGGGAAATGTTTGATGCATGCTATGACAAATTTCCCTCTTCTTTCCAGGTCTTCGTGGGAAAGTTTTCAGTCTGCCAACATGTTTAGTTGACAATTCCCATGATGTAAGTTCCTGTCTTTCATGTGTCCCAACCAGTGCCAACATGAGCACAGCTGGACGAGCTGTTCATGCTTGTACTTGCAGAGTTATTGCAGTCATGAACAGATAGAGGGTTTGAAGAATACAGAGACCAAAGAGCTCTCCAACTGTGCTGCAGTGATCAATGGCTCTTATGTGCTCATAGTTTTCCCTTTTCATGTGGCTGTTCAGGAGTTAATGTGAAAGACACCTGCAGACCTCTGTGGAAGAAAAAAAAAGATCTATCAATATGGATGACACTCAGCATTATTACCTCCACACAGAAAAGCTATCAGTGATATTTCTTGATCAAGCATTATCTCTGGTGACTAACTTCTTTGTAGTTACTCTTCCATACGATACTTGGGTGAAGACAGTTTAATTACACTTCAGACATGCTGCATCGTTGCTTTGCATGCTTGGGATCAAGACCATTTGTACTACTGGACAGTAGTGCAAAGGAATAAAAATGAAAATATGTATGTGTAATGGCCAAGTCAGGCATCAGTAAAGCCTCCCACCCACCCAATCAGACCTACATCTCTGAACAGCTCATATACCCTGCTTCAACACATGTAATTAAACTGCACAGAGTGCTGAACTAAGCCAGCTGTGCTCCTTCGGGCAGCCAAGCTAGCTCATTTATGGTTTGGTCAGGTATTTTTGCAGCGCACTGATGTGCAGGCCTAATTGAGGCAATTGTTATTGCAGGGCAAACAAGGGAAACAAAATGATGCCTTTTGTAGTTGTAAGCTTACATAATGGACTGACATGCATGAAAAAATATGAATGGGAAATGTGGGACTGCATATGAATTATTTACAGCTCCAATGTGATTACAGAAGAGACGGCTATTTTGTTAAAACGTGCGTGATGTTCCCTTCTTTCTCAAATACCTATGCTAACTCGAAAGTTCCAATAAATCAATGTTAACCAATTAAACAACATTAAAGTAACTGTTTTCTGGCAGGCCTACTACCACCTTGTGTCTTGCAGCAGCTTGCTCTGCCCTCCTCAGAGTTGCATCCTCTTTCCTACAGCACCTGAGCCAGCAAAGGTGGTGAATCCTGCCAAGGAAACAGAGAACTCTGTATCTTTTCATGCCCAGAAGAATAAACCTGCATAATTTCAAGGCTGCAGTTATGGACTTCCTTCATGTAGATATATTTTTATTCTATCTGATACGTCAATATGTTTTGAAATTCCTGCTAGCCATATGGGTACTTAAAAGAACAGACCATCAGTTGCTGTTCACTGAAACATAACCAAAGTGTTTCCAGTGTGTGGTCAGGGATGCAGGGTGTGCTAAAATGCAGGACAAGAGAGGAAAACGATGCCATACACATGGGAAGGAGAGCATGACCAACTACCAGTGCTCAGCACTGCCCTCCTAGTTCTCTGTTAGGAATTCATTGTTGATACTGGACAAGTACTGGTAACTCCAGTCCATTTCAATACGGACCAAGGGGTCTGCAAATAACTTTTTCAGGGTTTTTTTCTTCCCTTTTCAGCAGAAGATGGTCTTGGAGTAGGAATCCTCTCACTTTGGTGTAAAAGGCATGTGATTTCATTGTGAGGGGCAGAGAACACTCACTCAGGAGAGGGCTTTTGAAGGCATAAGAGCAAAAACGACAGTGTGGGGCTTCAAAAGGGCTATTGATGAAACAACTCACGAAGGTTCCTGATAGCAATGATTTGTTTAAGGTAATTTGGGCAGTTTCCCAATAGCCAGAGGCTTACTTCCTAGAAAACAAGACTGTTTGCTAACCTTGATTAGCCCAGTGGCTAGGAAACTTGATATTTAGACAGGCTGAACTGCCTTCAGTGCCAGACTGTCCTGGCAAAAGATCAAGAAGATCAATTTCCCTGACAAGCTGTCAAAGGTGTCAGGTTCTGTCACAGCCGTGCCCCTGCCACAGCCTCCATCTGCTGAGGCCTCAAGGAAAAAAAAAAACCCTTTAAATGATAACTAACCTTTGGATGGGCAAGCACTTCAGTCAACGGAGATTGTAAAAGCAGCTTTGTTCATTTTTCGCTTTGAAAACTCAGCTCCTGAGCACGGCAGGAGAAAAATAGGTGCACAATTGCTGACGCCTGGGCATGACAGCCCTTTGCCCGCACGCAGTCCTTCGTGCTGCCTTGGGACTGGGTCTGCCCCCACCTGGGGGAAAGGGCTTGCTTGGCAGTACCTAACCTCGCCTCTCGAAGC
>NW_009612759.1:0-224 GCF_000690535.1 Cariama cristata | reverse complement strand
CCCCCTGAATACCCCACCTTGAATTCCCAAATCCCCCTCTACGCCCCAAAACCTGGAAGGGCTCGGGGGACACGGTGAGCTCCAGGTAAGCTCTGAGATGGTGGAGGGAGGGGAACAGTCAGGTGAGGGGGGGGTGCCCCCAAATCCCCTCTTGCACCCCAAAATCCCTCCCCTACACCCTAAAATCCCTCTCTACACCCCAAAATCCCCCTCCCCTGTACCCC
>NW_009612758.1:0-11304 GCF_000690535.1 Cariama cristata | reverse complement strand
TGCGGAAAGCCATCAGCAGTTCCAGGTTTGACTGTTTGGGGTTTTGTTTTGTTTTGTTTTATAATACCTACTGTCAATATAGAAAAAAACATATGAAAGAAACGAAAGTCCTTAATTTCCTTGATTTTATTCATGTCTGCTACGGCACTAAAAAATACAGGTTCTTGTTCTAACTCAGCAATTTTAGATGAATATATGAATATGATATTAAAATAATCCCATCTGAGACCAGCACGAGAAACAGGGACAGTCACTGAGGTAGGCACTTCGGTGCCAGAGCAGGTAATGTTTCCATCAGTCTTACAGCAACATTTTCAGCTCCCTACAGGCATTCTTGTGAGTGTAGGTTAGGAAAAGACGGCTGAAACCCTTCAAACCTCAAAACTACAAAATATGAGCAGGAGTTAAGTAGTTCCAGTACTTTGTATCAGAGTGATTTTTCCTTATAAGGCACTGGGGAGCTGTAATGTGAGGCTTCTGAGGACCAGCAAAACATAAAATTTCAGCTCTGTTTTTTAATAAAGTGCTTCTTCAAGTGGAAGGTTGGATTAATGATCTTCAGAGGTCCCTTCCGACCAGCACTGGTATATCTATACTTTGATGTCTGAAAGACTCATTTTAAAAGAACAAGACATTAAAATCGCAATCGATTATTCAGTAAACCTTTCTTTTGCTGAGGGTGCTATTTCTCAAAGCCAGGCCAGGCCAGAATTTATATAAGCCACTTTTTCCCTGAGATGGAGTGATTGCGTATCCTATTTTAAAGTAACTTATGTCAGCAACAAGAGCTGCCAAGAAGTCACAACCATCTGACTCTAAGGGTTCCTCCAGCTTTTTGGTATGATAGCTGATGCAGCCCTCTCTTCAGCAAATTGGACTTTAAGAGGAGGCCGTGTAAAGCATAGAGCAAAAATTGGTCTTTGCGTAATGGAGTACTGTCCACATAAATTCATCCTGTTATCACAATGGTTGGGGATTATTTTTCACCTAATTTCCATCTCAGGGAACTTTGCATGCTTTTATGTGTACTTACCTAGCATTTTAATTATTTGATTTCAAAGTGCTTTCCAGTCATAAAATACTCCCCCAGGAATAGGTCATATGCCTGTTGTTTGAGTTTACAAGCGGCACGGTAAATTATTTGCAATATCAGTAGTATAACCTAGTGCTGTTGATTCCCAGTCCTTCCTGAATCCTTTTCTCATAGGCATTATGCTGCTGTGGCAGGACGTAAGTTTTTATTTTATCTTCCATAAGCTGAATCTAAATACACAGAACAAAACTGAAGGATACATGGCTACTTAAAATGACATACTCCAGCTGAGAATCAAATCTGTGACCACGGTTGGTTTTGTCAGTGTTAAATTGCATTTGCCTGTCAATGCTGTGTTTGATTAAGAGTAGGGTAGTAGCATCTATTCTTAAGATTGTTAGCAAATTTAAATAGAGTCTGTATTTGTCTTTTTCACTATAATTAACATTGAGGCTTGAGGCAAATCAAATCAGCCAAACAGAACAATTACATTTATAATGCACTAGCTGGTCTCAGAAACCTCATTTCAAACCCTTTTAATTGAGTAGGAAAGTTATTTGGGGACTTGCTCATGTTTATTTTCTCATTTTTTGGGGTTGGGGTTTTTTTTTGGTACATATAGAGCTACTGCTTCTGTAAAGGAGTAAGCATGGCTGAGTGAGAAAAAGTGGAATGCCAGCCTTTTTTCTTTCTTTTTTCCTGTTCTCTGTGTGAACCTTCTTTTTTACATTGCTTATTCATTGCTTTTTTGGAAAACATTGAAAAATCTCCCTCAAGTTTTAAAGTATGTTTTGACAACAGATGCCTAGGAAAAAAACATTGGTAAATAGCACAGAAAGAAACAAAACTCTTGTGAAGGAGGCATTTTGTCTTAATTAAAACAATAAATTGGGAGGCTATGGCCCAAACTTTCTGACAAAGTGTCTACCGCCTTAAGGAAGTGCTAGAATCCATTGGCCTGCAATTTGAAAATCCTACCATTTCTCAGGTGGATCTGGCTGCATAAGTTCAATTTGCATGTTATTTATAATGAGGCAGGTTTAAATTAAATAACCTCACAAGACCTGAGCATAGGATATGACACTAAGACCATCATTCTGAAGACTCAGAGCCCAACGGGAAGAAGCACAGCAAGCAAAGAGGGTTAAGTAGGATGAACGTTGCGATTTCTGGTTAGCTAGCAAGTATTTACAGTTCTGTGGTGTTGCTATGCCTTGACAGGAGCTTCTGCTACTACTTGATAGATATATGCACAAGAGAAGGAAGACAGAATGGGATGGATGAAAAGAAGGTTAAGGAAATATGAAGATGGGCAAAGAGACTGAGATTCAAAAAAATAAGGGTGCAACAAATCATCATAGGCTGTAAATAAGAAGAGGTCACCTTACCTCATTCCTGTCTTGCCTAACCTGTTCTTAGAAAACACTACTGGTGGATATTGCCCAGCTAATTTCAGTGAGCAGTCTATTCCCATGCCTATTTATCCAAATTCTTTGTTTCTGTCGAACTCATTCTTCCTGCAATTATGCTCACTACTTCTTGTCTTATCTGGCATAAGACCTGGGATCGTTTAGCCTTTTGTGTGTGTGTGTGTGTGTGTGTGTGTGCGCGCGTGTGTGAATCGTATCAATGTCTATAAATGCCTGGTGGGAGGAAGAAAAGAAGATGGGGCCAGACTCTTCTCAGTAGTATCTCGTGACAGGACAAGAGGAAATGGGCACAAACTGAAATACAGGAAATTCCACTTAAAGTTAAGAAAAAACCTTTTCGTTGCGAGGGTGGTCAAACACTGGTACAGGTTGCCCGGCTATGGAGTCACCATCTTTGGAGATACTCAAAACACCACTGGACATGACCCTGCTCTAGCTGGCGCGGCTGTGAGCTGAGGGGTTGGACCACAGGTACCTTTCAACCTCAGCCATTCTATGATTCAGTGACAGTGAACAAAGAAACCAGTTATTCTTGTCCTGTTTCCAGCAATTTTTATATATTTCAAGACTGTTTTCCTGTTTCCCATGACAAACTAGTCTAAAGAATTCTAATTCTTCAAATCATAAATCACAGCTTCTAAAATTCAGATTATCCTTGATTTCCTTTGGCCTGTTTTCAGTTGATAATCCTTGAAAGAGTTGTATCAAACTGGATATAATATTCCCACTGAGGCCTTACTCATAGTAGAGGAAAAGGATTACTGCATAGATCTTAAGTATAACGCTCCTGTGTATTCATTTTAGTACAATTGGATTTTTTTTTCTCTTTTGTTACTGGTTTGTTGATCAATTTATGATCTGGGATTACCTCAGAACTCCTGATTAACCAGCTGTTCCTGAGCTTGTATTTATACAGATGGTCATTCCTTTTGGAAATCTCTCTCTTGCCAGTCATTTAATGCATTTCAGATAATTTATTCAACTTGCCACAATAATCTTATAGTGGAATCCTGCTACCCAGTGGGCTTTCAGGCCCTGCTAGCTTGATAATTTACTAAGTACACTTGTTATTCCATTATTGGGCCATTGGTAAAGATACAGGATAGTACCAAACTGGTGAGTTAACTGTTAGTAACCACTCTACAAGAGAAACTTCCCAGCTATTTGAGACTGTGAAGGTGTCATAACTGGACCATATTTGCTTAGATAATTATGGGAAAATCAGAAGAGACAGGATCAAAGGTCGTATTAAGTGCAGATAGACAGTATTGCCCAGGACTGCTAGACTGTCATAAGAAGAAAGGGTATTGATTCCATCTTAAATGTATTATGTTAACTGTTTCTTAATACTTTCTTGTCTTGCAGGTACTTGAAAGTACATACTTTGATTATTTCTTTCTATCCTTTCTTCATTTAAGAAAAGGGTCTGACTGATCTAAAATTCCCAGAGTCTTCCTTCTTTCTCTTTTTTAAGGCTCAGGATGGTGGCACAGATTCATCAATATATGTAGAGCTATAACCTCCCATTGATTTCACAGACATTGGAAAACAATAGGAAATTAGAAGCCCAAATCATTTTCCTGCTTTCTGGGGCCCTTTCTTTTTGTTTTCAAAGATCAGTACTTACTTCTCCAGGGTTATCATGTCTCCACCTGGTCCTACCGGATCGATGACATAGTGTAGTCTCCTGCAACAACAACACATGCTTGTAATTTTTCCCTTCAATAATTAGAGATAGATCTATTTCCTCCTACATTCTATATGGTGTAATGGTGCATATGGCAGGCTTATGATGCCTTAATAAATGAAATGGTGCCTTGCAATTCTTTGTATACCTCTTCCCCCAAAGAGGTTATGGACTATTTATAAGTAGTTTCTAGGACATTTAAAAATTTTGTTCAGGAACAGCCTTGACCTTTTCTCAGAAACGTCTTCTGGTAAAGCTGAGTCATCTGTGTTGCTACATATCTGTCATAGTGTTATAGCTCTCTGATTTATCATACATAGTCATAGATCCAGGGTATAAAGTTATTATAGATATGCAGTATATATATTGTTAAAAAAATAAAAAAATATATATACATTGTAACATAATTAAAATGTCAAGTGTTACACGTGGCTCTGATTCCACCTTGGCTTCTCACTGGCATTCCCCTTCACAAATGCAAAACCTGACTGACTCCAATGACAATACAGAACTTCTTTGATTTGTCTGAGGTATAGTCTTACATAATTTTTTCTTATTATTTCCATAAAATACAGAGCTTGCTTTGATTTATCTGCATATAAATATCAGCGTAAGCTCTTTCACCATAGCAGTTTAAAACATTTTACATGGATCAATAGTCAGGCTATAATACCTCCACACAGTAGGGAAATAACTACCTTTAGTCATATATGTAAAAGTGAGGTTCAGAGAGCTTAAGTTATTTATCCAAGGCCAGGCAGATAGGACAATGATTCAGACTTTCTGATTTCCAGTCCTTTTTTTCAGTCTCCTGTCTATCTTCTTTTTTTTTTTTGACCTACATATCATTGCACAAGAAATGCAAAGCCAGCAATAAACACTTTTAGCCTGTGTATAGCAATGATCATCTATCCTACTTGTTTAAGTATAGAACATATAATCTCACAGGAGAATAAAGTTCTTTTAATCTTCTGGTTTAGCCCTTTGAGAGTCATAAGAATTCTAATTACCGGTACAGTACTTAACTGAGCATCAAGAGCTTGAGGACTGCAAATTCTATACAGGACTTTTTTATCCACATGCCACAGACAAAGGAAAAGCTGATAGTGGGTTTTTTTGACCTAAATTATTGCCTAGCAGCTAGAGATTCTGCTCTTTGGAGGAAAGGATTCAGTGTCACTCTTAGAGCTTCATACATCCATCCTCTTCTCCTAAATACTGATGTGTTTATCTGCAGTATAAAGGCAGCTTTATGTAGATGTCGAGGTTCTGTAAACATGAGTTCTACTAGAGAGCAGTGGGTATGTATGTCAATAAGGTTTTATTATGACTCTGTACATCTGCTAGAATAACTTCACGAGCAGCGTTAAAAATAATCACCTCTTCAGCCAGCATATCAGTGCTGGCAAATCTGGTTGAGATACAGCAAGGCTTACAGAAGACCACTCTTACTGTTCCAGCTCATGTCATTTGGGAAGGTGATGTTACGGTCACTGGAAAAGCTCCTTTGGATGGCACCCTCTGTGTCTCATCACAGGACTCTGCTGCTTTAAGTATGGATGAGCATATGAATTGGATTCCTTACAGTTGAAACAGAACCAGGAGACGCACTCCAGGACTGCATCTGATGTGCTCCAGTTGCTAAGGGGTCTGTAGGACAAAATTCGATCTAATCTTAAATAAAGCTCCTGGACTGTTCGTAGTGCAGAAGCTGGATCCTCAGCGCCAGCTGTTTTGCTCTCCAAATCCTTTCTTATTGTACTGCACCACTTGCTAATGTAGGCATGGTTGGCATTAGCGTATTCATAATATAGACATGATTTGATTCTGCAGTGCTTGGCAACTCAGAATGAATTGCCAGGTCAATGATGCTAAGGTAAATCCTGACCCTAGAACATTAGGCTGCTTCTGTTCAACAAGGGCCAGGTAGGCTTACTGTTACTCTGGTTACTGTTATTTAGAGTCCAGTTTCATAAAGAGAATTTTAGTAGGTTATTCTGCATCTGCATTAGTTCCCCAAACTCAGTTCACAACATGCTGCACAAATGCTTGTGGCTATACAGTGCAGGCATGGTACAGGAATAGAAACACACAGCTGGGAAGGAGGAAACGATTATTTAAGCTGGCTTTAGCAGTATTGTTGCTGAATGTCACAGCGTATCAAACCTTACTCTGAAAAGTTCCCTCTGGAACATCTTCTGGGGTAAGGAAAGGAGAATCTGACCCTAAATTAATTTATTGCATAGGCTTTTACAAGTAGATATGCTGTTTTAAAATCATGTTAGTCACTATATAGAAAATGAAGTCGAGTGATAGAATATAAATATTTTGTATTAAAAATGTAATAATTGAATGGAGTACTAAAGTATGTTTTCCATCACAACTTGGTAATGCTGAAATCCTGGAGTGCTGAGCCCACTGGCTTCCAGGCTGATCGATAATGTCTCTTTATCTTATGTTCCATCCCTGAAACATCTCATTCTGTTATTGTTCCTTGTCTTTTGTAATGGTTCGAAATCTCTGGAATCTGCACAGACATTACGCTCTGGCTTTGTACAGTGCCTAGCACAGTGGGGGTCCTTAACTGCAACTAGAGTTCCTGGGCACAACAGTAATGTAAACAATATATAATAATTAATAAATACTGTATAAAATACTAAGTGTCATGAGAAAGGAGAGCAAGAGGAAAGTGATTTAAAAAAAAAAAAAAGCAGGGAAGGTTGGACTTTTCCTGCATTTATTTCCATCACATTCAACTGACAGAGATTTTTGCACTGAATAACTAATACATTTCTTTTTCACAGGACAGCCGAAAACAGGGTGAAAAGTGACAAACAGAAATGTGTAACACTTCAGTACTCGGCAACTATTGCTGTCCTTCAGGCGTTATTTGACTCTCAGCCTCAACAGTATTCACAGCACATAAAGTTAGTTATGCGAAGAATGAAATACATATATTTTGCTATTTTTGCTATTTTATTATCAAATTGCCGCAATACTAAGAAACTGAGTAGTCATATTCATAAATAGAGACAGAAAGCATGATAGATCTTGAGCAAAAAGCTAGATTCAGTGAACTCTAATAACATTACAAGGATGTCTTTTTGTTTCTATAATATTAAAATAGAAAAAAAATCAAGGAAAATAGAGCAACTTCCATGAAAGCTACTTGCAAAATTAATTCAAATTGGCTAAATGGTATCAGAAAAAAATAGTTTTAAATTTTTTTTCTAAAAGACATATTAAATTCCAGTGATCCTAAAATTTTAATTTTCATCCTTTTTAAAAGCAAAAGTCTTGTTTTTTTTTGAAATGTGAACTATTTTGCTCTTAAAAAACCCCACCCAAATTAAAAGTAAAGAAAGAGAGGCAAGCTCTCCCAAAGGGTAATAAACCAGTACCCTTCTCAGATTGTTTTTAAATCTTATTTTGCTGAATATATCTTTAGTGAGTTGCTAATGGATTTCCATCCCATTTTTTATTAAATTTATTCTACTCCACTCCCAAGACACAGAATTAAATACTGTTTTGTAGCTAGGACTACCACCAAGACAAAATTGTCTTTGAAACATTTCATAGAAGCCCAAATTGTGACCTCGTGCCACCCTAATAAAGACACATACGGTTGTGAGAAAGCCTGTTTTAGAAACACCTACACTGAAACTTTCTTTGATCAAATGTAAGTCTAGAAAGGAGAGTCTCTTGTAAGGCAAATGTGCAAAAGCTCACACTTGGGGAAAAAATAAGTTGTTGCGTAGATTTTCTCGATGCTTTCTGGCAAATGGCATTAATGCTTAATCAGCCCTTAATCAACGAAAAGACTGAAATGGGGCTGTGGAGCAAAAAATAGAATCTACTTGGTGAAGGACTTTCTGTGTCTGAACTGCTCTACTCTCTATACTTACAAAACCAGCATGCCTGGGTGATCAGATGAGGAAAAGCAAGTAGAATCTGTTTTAAATTAGCTGTGAATTTTATTACAATGGCCATGAAGAGCAGCCTGTCATTTACCTTGGAGAAATTATTAATTAAATGTGGCCTTGGTATACTATAAATAGTATTTTAACTGATGAAGGCAAACCAACAACACAGTAAGGAATCTTTTCATGCGTGACTGCACTAGCTTGGTAGTCTGCAAAGTGGAATTTGTAATTGTAGAATAAAAAAACCACAGGGAGTCAAAACAGTCTCATTTATTTTTGCAAATGGTCTCATTGATTTGATCTTAACAGTAAGTGCAACAGAGGGAAATCAATACATTACCCATAAGCCATATAGTATATTGCAGATGTTAACCACATACACATTGCTTCGAAGGGAAAATGTTATTGTTTTCCTATGTGTTCAGTGAAGCTCAGTGAAGTCAATGGAAATATTCCCATTAGCAAGTAAGAGGTTTTCATGGGGAAGAAGGAAATACCAGAGTCCCTCTTCCTTTAGAGATAACAACTATGGCTGCCACATGAAAAAGTTATTTCAGTGGAAAGAAAGCTAAAAATAAATTCAGGCAAAAATTCTTATGTTGAACTCCTTTCCCTGTATTTGAGAAAGTTTTCATTTTCTTGCCAAAAGCTAACATTCATGCTGGTGGTTTCGTATTTTTCTGTTATAAAATACAAATATTTTTCATAGTATTTAATATTGAAAGGACATTTGCAGGTACTTCAGAAGTGTTCTGGTGGCAACTATTGGGTGTCACAAACAAATCTCTCTTTATCTGCTATATTGTCAATCAGAAGAGCCTATTGGGTTACTTTTGTTCTGAGGAGGTTCCTTCTCAAAGCCGGCTTTTCAGAGTGTCTGTTTAACGCATAATACAACCTCTCTAAAAAGCACACAAAAGCCTTTTCAAAAAATATTTCAGAAGAGGAAAGTAACTCAAGAGCCCTTCTTGCATCGTAGTTTATTAACCATCTCACACAGCTGGAGAGCTATCGGGTTTGTAAATATGTGATGAAGAATTAGGTAAATTAAAGAATCTGACTGAAATATTATAGAAGCCCTGATCCATAGATGTTATTTAAGAGAGTAAGGGTATAGTATCATGAATTTATTATTGCTATTCCTGTATTAGTAGGAAGACATTAGAACTGAGTTACAGAAATGGCCAAACCAGTTTGTCTTGTCTGCAAAAAAACAGCTTGCAAGAAAATCAGCAGGCATAACGGGAGGCCAGTGTGACTGAATAGGGAAAACCTAACTAAGCTCAAATGGAAAAAGGAAACATATGGAAGGTGTAAGTGAGTAGGGACTACCAAGGAGGAATACAGATGCATTGCCTGGGCACACAGGGATGAAAACAGGAAGGACAAAGTGCAGCTAGATTAAAAACTGGCAAAGAGTATGAAGGGTAACAAGAAAGGCTTCTATAGTTACTTTGGCATCAAAAAGATGACCAAAGAAAACTTCAGTCCACTGCTGAGTCGGGTAGGCAACTCTGTGACGAAGGACACAGAAAAGGCTTCAGATTTTACTGGAGGATCTGCTTTCAGACCTCCCATGCCTCTGTGTCAAATAGCAAAGTTGGGGTATAGAAGTACTACCAGTGGTAGAAGAAGACTGAGTTAGGGACTACTTAAATAAGCTGACATACAAAAAGTCTATGGGACCTGATGGGATGCATCCAGAATTGGTGAGAGAGCTAGGTGATGTCACTGCAAGACTACTTTTTATCATCTTTATCATAGCACTTGACAACCCCGTAAACAACTAGATTGAATATGCCTCGAATAAATAATAAGGCAACAAAAATTATTTCCACTGGTTGTCAGATAGCTAAATAAGTGATGGCTTAACCTGTCAATCAAAAGCAAAGCAGCAAATGTCCATACTATAAAATTTCCACCAACTGCACCTATGAACTGGTATCTCTAATAGCAAAAGAGGAATGAGCTGACTATAATGATATCATGCAAGTAAACAGGAGTGCTTCAAATATGATAAGTGTATTCACTGCCACCGAAGATTTTTCTGATGTTCATCTGGAAGCTACCAGGAGCATGAAAGCCAAAAAAACCGAAAAAGTATTCCATGACTTCTTAGTCACAGACATTTAGAAATAAAGATCTTCACACTCTCTACAGTGTCATTTCCAAAACTGGTATCATTCATCCCAGGAAGAGTTGTGTATTTGTCCAATCTATCCAGTCAATTGTCCTTCCAAGTATGGAGTGTTGCTAAATCATATCACTTCCCATTAATCAACATTTAAACTTGAAATGAAGCTGCAGGCAATCAGGTAATACTGAGAGTGAGAGTGCGTGACTAATTGTCAGCCTATGTATTTCCTTTCCATTAGCTATTCACAATGAATTGCAAAAATGCAAAATTCCTTTTCCAATTTTTTTTTCTACGCTTAACTAAAGCTGACAGGCTCATAAAAACACTGCCCAGCTGTGAATCTATGGAAAATACACTGAATGTACACAGAAAACTACCCAAGGGGAAAAAAAAAACATGATGAAAGGGTGATCAAGGGCAAAACAAAGTCTGTCCTTGCAATCCCCGCAAGGAGCTCTGAATTATTTTAATGGCAGCCCTATGCATTGCACTACAACACTGAACTATTTGGGAAATGCATGCAGAACAGAGATGATATTGCAAGTGGCAGTGACAAATATTTGGCAAAGGATAGTGCAGACTGTCCAGCAATGGAGGAGAGAGATGGAAGCAAAAATAAAGGGTTATGTTTTGACCCATTGAGATGTTCAGTTCCTAGACTTAAATCAGAAAAGTTCTGAAGCACATGCTCATCTTAAAAGATGTTAATGTCCGATCAAACCTATTTAAGTTATACATCTAAAGTCATGCATACACTTAAATGCTTTTCTAGACTCGATGCTCAGTACCTTCCAAAATCAAGCTCTTCCCTGGGCCTTGAATGTTAACATTTAATAAGGAGATTTCTTGTTTCTTAATGTCCTTTAGTCACATGACATGTTTTATAGCATAACTAACACACATGAATAATACGTTAAGGGAGAAACATCGTATGAGAGAGAAACCAATCTTCTCAAAGAATGGTTTGAAAGTAGTGCTGTTCAATGTTAGGTTAGTTTAATAATAATTGGTACGTCTTTTTATTTGTGAGCTGAAGAGGCTAACCACCACAGTAGTCCAGCCCTGGGACACCAGGTGCCCACCAAAGCCGCTCT